>NW_010178351.1:0-2912 GCF_000695765.1 Mesitornis unicolor | reverse complement strand
TGACTGCTGAACCACAGCCAATTTTTGAAGTTAAATCTGCCTTGTTTGGGTTTAAACATGGAAGAAGAGCATCTGGGGACAAATGGGAAAAGACAGACTAGTTTAAGGAACCATGTGTAAATGATATCTCCATTCCATCTCTGCATGTTCTCATAGCCAAACAGTAAAGTCATTAATAAGAATATGTAGAATGACTAAATACTTACTCCTTCTGCCTTATCCTCTGCTGTGCAGGGAGAGGCAGAAGTTCCCTGGTCTTTCTAAATGTCAATGCACCAAGGGGATAACTGCAATGTGCCTGCATCCATTTCCTGACCAGCAACCATCTGCCTTGGAGAAACACATCTAGAAATGTTTGAGGTCTATCTTACACACACACTCCTCATATCCAGCTTGCTTAGCTTAGAAGTCTAAACAGTATTTATTTGACTGTGCAGTCTGCCAGGAAAACCTCACAGCAAATGAACTTGCAGGGCTGATAAAGGACTTTCAATGGAGGAACTGATGAAGCCATATGGAGCTAATGTGTGAGGTCTCTGATGATCAACGATCACTAATGATCCCTCTGCAGCCTTTTCTTAAGTAGCATAAGACACCTCAACCCCTACCTTCATAATTTTCCACTATTGTTGAATTATTCAAGATATAGTCTTACTCTTCTCACCCATCATTCTCACTCCAAAAGGAGTGATACAATCCTCTGGCTTTGGGCAATATCAACATTTGAAAGCAATACTCATGTGTGAAGCTGATAACTTGAGGGGAAAAAAAAATAAGAAGAGAAAAACGCCAAACAAACAAAATAATCCAGAAGTTAATGGCTCCACCTTGTAGACACCTCAATTCTTTTGCACTTAATGTTAAACTCAGTCCCTTTATGGAGTCTGCATTTATCAGGGACTTCTTTATTAAAACAGCAAACCTGTCCTTCCTTTCCATAAGCCCATCGTCTCCTAGTAGCCAGGGATATAAGAATGGCTGTACAGGTTCAAACCACAGACTCATCCAGCTCAGTATCTTGTTTCTATAAAGGTTATTTCTAAATGCAGATGCCTCAGAAAGAACGCAAGGATAGACAGAGGACGTAGTGATAATTCTCCAAATATTCTCCCAATGTCCAAGAATTTACAGCTCAAGTACTTCCTGCAATACAGGGGCTGTCTCCCTGCTTAATAACTCCCCCATGGATGCTACCTCTATGAACTCATCCACTTCACCATGAAGCCCGTGACAACTTCAAGTATCCAAAACATCCCACAGTGAGGAGTTCACACCAGGCACATTCCTTGCTCTCTTTATGTGTCTTTCCTCTCTATTCAGATAGTTAAACAATAGCATTAATTCCTCAGGGATTTTGATGGACCTTACCTGGAGCAGCTATTACAAGATTTCAGAAAATGCTTGTAGGATTTGAAATCTTAATTACAGGAAAATTCAGCAACAATGTGGGTGACATTCATGACAGCAGATACAACCATTTTCCTGACAGACAACCCTATCTGAGGTGATAGCTTACAGAGAGACAGCAGAGTCTGGGATGTGCTGCCCTCATCTCCTATAGAAGGGGAGAATATTCTTCCTTAAAGTGCTTTCTACCATCCTTTAATCACAGAGGCAACCCAGGGTGACTGGCTCAGGTTAAGATTTTTAGAATTCAAGTAAATGCCACCACAGACATTTCCAGGCCATGATAACTGAGATTGCCCTGCTCAGAAGAGACCACAAATAAACCAAAAGTGCAAATCACAGAATGTTGAGGGAAAGCAGTCATGTTTTATTAAAATTTTGGAGTTCATACAAATAAAATATTTCCCTTTCAAATCTACAGGTACTGTTTGACCTTCTCTGCTGGACAAAAGCAGGGGATCAGGTGAAATATGTACCTGCATGGTATGAATTCAGCTGGCATTTGTGGTCTTTCCACTCCTGCCATAGATGCCTGTGTGATACTTGTCTGTCAGACTCCAGCAGTCTCCAGGCATCAGCGATCAGACTGTTAGACAAGCAGGAAGGAACACACGGCTTTAAGAAAAAAAGGGCAGATAGACAGAGGTTACGGAGACTTACACATGCTAATTCCTGGATAAACATCCTCATCTGGACTCTGGTCTATCAGTTACAAGCTGGAAACCCTGCCCTGCCTGTAATTCAGAGCGAAGTTTCCCGCTCATGCCAACTCCTCCTAGGAGGAGTTGTCTCCACCATCCTCATGCTTTTTCAGTGTAAGAATCAGCATTAACCCCATTTCATTAGAAAGAAAAGGGGCCATGGAGCAGTTAGCTGTGCAGTCCATCATGTGCAGTGCTTTCTGTGCCCAGATTAGTGCTCTAAGAGTGGGCTGAGCAGGTGGTTTTGATATACTGGTCCAGTTTAACATATTTAGCAGAGATCATCCTCCACAGCCAGACTCAGGTGGTCATGTTCATGCATGGCTATGAACTATCAGTCATCCATAGACTCACAGAGCAAATATCAAGCTGCATCTGCTTTGCACCTTCCCCAGCCTTTACTCATAGTTTCTCTCCCTTCTCAAGTCCCAGCATACTGCAATCATTTCCTATCATGTTACCAGCCCTAGCAGGCTCTTAAATACCTGAGAGACCAATGCTAAAGCAACCCTTTCCTGTTAGGTTTTTTTTTTTAATTATTTTAGTCTTTCTTGCCATCTGTTAAAAAATAAAGAACCGAAAATACCTTTTAAGTGTGATGTCCTACATCCACATTTAGGCAGTGGAATAACAACTAAACAAGGTTTAGCACCAACGCAGAAACAGCCTAGCAGCTTGTGTTTATTTCAGCTCAGATGGAAATAAGGTTGTTTGTTTTCTCTGCATATGGACTTGGGAATCTAGCCTAAAGCAGGTCTTCGCTTGTAGAAAGTTATCTGTCCTTTTCAGGCTTGGTTTGAAATA
>NW_010178350.1:3345-12352 GCF_000695765.1 Mesitornis unicolor | reverse complement strand
CCCAGCCCTGGGGAACACCACTTGTGACTGCCAGATCAACCCAGAACAACCCCTGCGATTTTTCATCTGCAATTAATGCATTGAGGAACAGAGCAAAAGGCACAAAGTGTTAGGAAATGCTAAGAGGTAACATCTCTCCGGCAGAAGTTACCCGGGAAAATACCAAATTTTGAGCTTTGGTTTGCTTTGTGACCACATTGAAGAGAGAACCGCAATGCTTCAGGCCAGCACGGAGCAGATATTTGAAGAGGGAACCAGTTAATGGTTAAAATAAAGATGTATAGAGCATATGATGGCAGGAAAGGCTGTAGGGAGGACAGGGATACCCCCGAAAAGCATCTGCCAGCAGTTACCGAGCAGTTTTGGCAAACGCCGCTTGCTGCTGTCGTTGGAAGCAAAAATAATTGCTGAATTGCAGAGAGGCTGTAATTATCTAATGCTGCCTTTTGCATGCAAGGATTGAAGAGAGAAAGCAGCTCTCGCTATTAAGGAAGCCATTAGGCACAGCCAAAGAAGTGCCTTGGTCCGGAGTCAAAGGAGAGGGGCTAAAAAAGGATGAGAAATGAGGGGAAAAGGAAGGAAAAGAAATCCTGAGGCTCTGCAAGGACAGCAGGAAAGGGGATCCTGTACAGGATTTGTGGGCATGGAAAAGGAGCACATGTTGCTTAACCCCGAAAAGGTGGTGGTGGGGTCTGAGGGTTGAATTTGGGTTCACCAAGGTGCCACGTTGGGTTTGAGACCCATCTCCATATCCCAGAACCCACCAGGTTTCTCGGCTTTTTGGCACCAAAAGCCAAAGTCCATGGGGTTTGCTGAGACCAGGTAGGGCAGGTCGGGCCGCAGCGCTAGCTCCCGCGCCGAGCTGCTTGGCTTGCTCGAGATGCAATGGAAGGAACCCAAGTTCTGCTTCGTCAGCTTAATTATTAATAATTAGTGCAGTCCTAGAAGCGCTGAAAGGGAAAACACAACGCATGAGACTACAGGGGAAGAAAGAGCCTTATTTTATCTCACGATGGGTTTCGCGGTGCCCCTGGCCACGTCTCGGTGCCCGGCTGAGTGATGACCCAGCAGCATCGTCTGCAATTACAAAGGGGTTGAGGCAGAAGCATCCCAAAAACGATGGTCCTGGGTGAAGGGGGAATTTGGGGATGCCAGCCCCATCACCAGCAATCCCAGTTTTTCCTCTCTTCTTGGTTCTCCGAGTTGACTGTAACGACAAAGTTTTATTTCAGCGGCCTAATGAAAAGAGCTGCTGAGCCCAACAGCGGTCACAAAAGCAGCAGCGATGCCGTTCGGCTGCAGATGATAAAAAATGTGCTTTATTTTTGTGAAACTACGAACCGGAGTCCCAGGGGTTTTTCAAGCTGATGAGGCCAGGATCTGCCATCCACTTGAAAAGCCAAATTCAATGAGAGCTTCGGGGCAAACTGCAGCAGCCAACGGCTCCTGAAGCACAAGGTCAGGAGAAAAGAGTACGAAAATCTGTGGTTACACCGAGACAACAAATCTGACTTGTTTTTACTGGTGGAGTCACCCCAATTTTTTGCTCATGTGCTCCACAGAGGGTTTTGCTGGGTGCTGCAAGAAGGCAAAACACAACGGGGCACTGGTTTTATGGAAAAGCCCTTGAAGATCATCAAGTCCAACCGTTAAAAAGTCACCGTTCAAACCAGTCACTGTTCAAACCAGTCACCGTTCAAACCTGCAGCAGGACCAGAAGGAAGGGTCAGGAGCTCCCATGGGCATGGAGGGGCCACCAAGGAAGGGATGCGGCGCCTTAAATGGTGAATTATGCAATCAAATCCCCAAAAAAACATTGTGTATATGAGAATAATGCAGGGAATGTAGAGATACGTCTCCTCTCTATGAACACTGAACATCTTTTAGTTTCAATTTACCTCTCGCTTTTTCACTGAGGGCAGCAGCTGCCCCTTGCTTGCACAGATGCAGAGATTTTATAATCGGGACCCTTCGTACCATAAAACAGAAGGATGAGGGAATTAAAGTTTTCTTTTATTCTTCCATTCTTCCTCTCTCTCCCAGCATTTCCCAGTGCAAGAGCCATCCACGAGGTTGTGACGAGCTTTTCCTTTTCACCAGAGCCTCTCCAAGTGGCGGCGACCTCTCGAGCTGGATGAATTCGTTAAAGCATCGTGACAAGAGGTCTGTTATTAACAGAGCACCACAGGTGCTAATTAAAGGAGGATAAGAGCGATCTCTCGCTTGAACACCTTGTAAAGGGCCGGATCCTGCAAACTGTTACGTCCCAACAGCGTTTTCGACTGCGCTCACCGTCTGCAGGAAGTCTCACCAAGCTTTAGTCACAGCGACGGAGTTACCCAAGCAGAGGGCAATATGGGCAAGTCTCCCGTAGCTCTTAGCTCCCAGGCAAGCGTCTGCTGCAAGGCTGACACTTTAATTATTCTTTGCCATCAATGAACACGGGCTCCTGGCACTCGGTTCTGCAGGGACATCCCGCAGAGAGCCCGGGGAGGGTTGATTTTGGGGCTGAGCGCAGGTAACGGCGACGCTTCTGCTCTTGTGTTAGCAAACAGCCTCTTCCCTCCTGCAGCTCAAGCCATGAACCACAGGATCTGATTCTCCACAACAGGAAAATCAGGGGGCAAGGAGCCACCCCAATAAAACCAGCCTGATCTCAGGGGATCAAGCTGTTCCCCAAACCTCCTGATGAATACAGCCCGTGACAGGGACAGCCTCTGAAGGATGCTGAAGAGCGAGTGATGCTCTCCCGCCGCGTGTCCTCGTTGCTGGGGTCTCCACCAGACGCATCCTGACACCCTAGAAGGCATCACAAGCCTGCGCAGATCCTGGCAAGCACTTGGAGCTGTCTAAAAGCAAGCTGCAAAGTCAGAAGGCTGCTGTTGCGAGCTCCTTTGATGAAGCTCTTGCTAATTATCACCGGCAGAGTCCTCCCCCCCCGGGCAGAATCAACCCCTCTTACGCCAGAGCTGCTTATAGCAAAGAGGCAGAGATCACTCCAGTCAAATCGATGAGCGCACTCTGGGTTTCTGAACACGGGTTTTATCCTCCCAGCTTCCCTAGAGCTGTCAATGCACGGCACATCAGGTACCCTGGGTGATTTAAAGTAACTTGTTTTTCAGGAAAAGTGTTTTTTCCTTTGGGATCTATCATGCCCTGACAACCTGGCTGTACCAAACAGCCATGCAACCCGCTCAGGAGCAGATTATATACATATTTATTCAAAAATAATATTTATCAGATGCCTTTAATACCAGGATCCAAATGGAAAGGCATTGAGAAGGAGATGAGCAGAGCTGCCGACGGCAAAAGGCCAGAAGGCACCAAGTAGAAAGGTGAAATCTCTGTGAGCCTGTAGGAAAAGCTGGAGGGGGAAGGCGAAAACAAAGGGAAACAGCATAAAAATGACCCCAGGGCCGTGGTTTGAACAGTGATAACACACACAATTTTCCTGTGCATACCACTGTGAGTGGGGCAGCATCACTCGGCGCTGCAAAGCCACCTCTGCTGCCCAAAACTCTCGCAGGGAAAATAGGAATTTTCCTCCTTAACGGCTAGGGCGCTTTGAGATTCAAACAGACAAAAAAAATCAGACAAGGCTCAGGAGATCACAGAAAGGACAGCAAACAATGAAGGACTTGCTGACACTCGCAGAGATTTTAAGCGGTGTGGGAAAGCAGACAGGCGCTTTTGGGAAATCAGCCGTGGCTGGGGGGGCTGCGAGCGGCCGAACACAGGCAAGATTTGGGGAAAAGTTTCATTTCCCAGCGGGATCCAGCTCCGGGCTCAGAGGTCTGCGACCAGACAGCGCCTTGAACAAACATGGCTGGGTCCATGCACCCCGCAGCCAACATCCCCTCTCCCACTGGCCTAAATACACTTGTTTGATATGGTGTTAGGCTGGAAAAAACCCAGCTCTGTGGCTATAAAAGCATCTGCCTGTGTCAATCTGTCCAGGATAGACAGACGGATGGCGTAGCCGACACATTTTGTGGCACCTGTAGCCTCCGTCCTGCTCCCTCGTCATCTCTGGTCCTCCCGGCCGCGGTTTTCATGCCATTTTTAATGGCTGACAAGACGTCGATTTCAAACCGGCAGATTTCTTTCCCTTACCTAAATAAAGCCATTCCTAGAATGGATGACTCAGAAGCCATAAATCAGAGCAGAAAGGAGATACCTCACCGGGGCAAATCCCTTCGGCCTTTTGGTTTGGCACCTTCCGGTCTTTTTCTTCGGGGAAAAAAAAAAAGAGACGAGAAGATCTGCTCCGCGCTGGCAATTTTTCAGAGAGCTGGGCCTTAACTCCCCAGGATGCCGCAGGGCAGGACTTTGCCTATGTTATCACTGGTGGGGCTCGACCAAGATAAGCAAAAGCAGGATGGTTATTAAAAAAAAATTTAAAAAAAGGAAATAAAAGATAGAGCAACAGCCCTAGAGGTTTTTCATTGCGACTGAGGAGCCTGCACAGGGAATTTGCCCCAAAGGAGGTATGTCCAGCACGCACCGGCACCAGGAGAGATGGCAAAGCATCTCTTTTCGACTCGCCCCTACCCTCCACGGGCCCCAGGAGGTACCTCTGCGAGCAGAGAGCCCGACGTCCTCTCAAAACACCGCGCCGGGACCTTGCAAAAGTGCTTGCGCTTGTGTCTCGCAGAGATTAACCTCCCCCTTAATCCCTCCACTCGCTGACAAATCTGAGCCAGTTTATTTTGGGGGGGCCGGAGCTGGACCGCTCGCAGATCTGCATGCTCAGCTTGGGAAAACAAGAAGATAGGCTTTACGGAGAGGAGAAGAAAAAAGAAAATTCAAATCCTGCATTTGTCTGCAGAACTCACTTTGTAAAAGGTTTCCACCTCCACTCCTCCCACTGCGGTCCCGCAGCAATGGCCCCGTGCTGCTGCAGCCCCACAGAGATGCTCCCCTCACAAATGAGAGAGGAAAGGGGGTAAAATGATGCGGTGCGGAGACTTGCCCAGTGTCCCAAGCCAGAAATACCCCCCTGATGCCCCTCTCCTCATAGAAGGCACTAATGGGGGTTCAAGGGAGCTCTACCTCCTGCCCCCATCACCCTGAAGAGGAGGGAGCGATCAGAGACATCCATTTAAGCCCTTTGGGAGGGCAATGGGAGCCTTCACCCAACTGATGCTCCCCCAAGGGGCTGCTGGACCAAGTACACAGAGACCGTGACCCAAAACCCATCATCAACTGCACAGGCTCTTCAAACCTCAAGGAGAATTATTATATGTTCAGGAGACTGTCCAGATGTGGTATTGCACCATAAACCCTGTGATATTTGGCTGGGGGAGCAAGGATGAGGACTCAGCAGGCAGAAAAGCCGAAAAGCAGCGGAAGAAAAGTGCCGGCCTCATAAAAAAAAACCAACACGGGAGATTTTCTACAGAATTAAACCAAAAACGCTCCAAGTTCTGGTCCCAGAACAGCCCGAGCATAACCAAAACCACACTTCCAAGTGACTTTTAGCCACCCAGATAATAGATGGGGAATGAAAGGCTTTGCTGGACCACTGCTAAAGCCTGCTCTCGGTATAATCACCTAGTACTATAATGAGATTATGAGGATTAGCTGTATTTTAAGAGAACGTCAACGAACTGGGCAGCATTTCTAGGCAGGTTTTTAGTGCTGTAATACCAGAAAGACATCAAACCAGGGGGTTATTTTTAGAAAGTATTCCTCTAAAGAACCCAGGTGGAGAGAGATCGCAAGGCAACAGAGGTGGTGCGTTCATGCAGGCAGCAGCTGAATGAATGAACGCTGCAGTGAAAAACAGGTTTCTCCTTGGTTTCTCTTGGCTGGCTTACACAAGAAATCAATTCAGCACGCATTCCTCCGACGCCGTGTTGTGAAACGGGCTCAAACGTTGGCTCCTCGGCTACAGAGAAGGTGTCCCCCAACCAAATCTGAAATTAAGACTTCCCCATCATCCCGGCATCCTTCACCGTGTGGGATGCAGCAGCTGTGAACCACCCTTGGGGACTGAAGCTGGGATGTTTTGTTCCCCATCCAGCTGCATCTCTGCACCTTTTCTCCTGTTGTGACTCAGCCAGGGTCAATAAAACCCAATTAGGGATTAAACATCAGAGCAGCACAGCTAAAGGATGGTCCCTACCCCAGGCAGCTCTGGGATCTTTAGCTCCCACCCTGGTGAAGCGACCAAAATAGCCCATTCAAAAGTCACTTTAATTGCCTTGCCAGTGGTTTGCACAGACGCCAGCTCATGCTTGGGGTTAAAAAGGAATTAAGCCTTAAATAGCAAATTCTGACAGCAATAAAGATGATTTTTTTTCTGTCTGAGTAGTCGCAGGCACATGAGATTTAAGCAGATAAAATAGGCCAGGGTGGGAGATAAGCTCAGATTCCAGGATGCAGACCTAAATCACGGGGAGATTTGAGGACTTCAAGGGGGGACAGGTATGCCACATCCTCAACGGGGGACATCCCGTGTTAAAAGCAGCACCCCCAAATTCTTCCAAGGGGTTGTGGGACTGTCTGCCCTTCACTGGTGAAATAAAATGAGGTCGATGAGCGAAAGTCCTAACCCACACTTCTTTGTAGGGGGAAAAAGGAGTTTTCTTTGTAGGGGAAAAAGGAGTTTACCCAACTTTGCCATCACATCTTTACCCCCTACTGGTTCAGCTGCTGCATTAATCCTGACATCTGCTGAAACACACATTTTCCCACCCCGAAAAGACGTCGCCAGGATTATAACCGGGATTTTCTCCTTGCACTTGAATAGCAGACAGCAATTAGCTCTCCAGCTCAGAGACAGATTACTCTCTTCCTCCATCCCCAGACCCATCGCGTGCGTCGCAGCGTCTCTAACGACTCCGGGAGACAAAGACCGTGAAAGCCTTTCCCCAACGCAGAATCGCCTCCGCGCTCTCCAAACACACGAGATAATGAGGCCCTTGGAGCGCCGTGATCAAACTCCTTTCTCCCAGCCCGATTAGCGCCTCTAAATCTTGCTTTCTTCTCCTCCATCCTCACCCAGCTCAAAGCAAAGCGCTCTCTGTGGCGTTTTCACTTTGTTCATCTGTTGGGATTTACAACAAATCCGGGAGCGCTTCTGCCCGCTCACCTGCTTTAATATCGGGGACACAGCCACGCAGTCGCTAACCCCGGGGGGAAACCCCTCGATGAAAAGGCTCACAGATGGCACAGATGTCTGTCACGCCTAAAATCAAGCAGGTATTTTATTTATATTTAATAAATCAAGCGGATTCGGCCACCTGATTTCTTATTAAAATAAGCAGAACGAGCCCCTGTCTAATAAGAAGAGCAGGTAAGGCGTGAGTGAAGCTGGAATAGAAGTGAGACAGGTTGAAAAGTCAGCCACGGATGTTGCTTGGCAAACGTAAAGCCCGTCAAGATGCCATCTGAGATTTCCCTGCTCTTAATTCGAGCGAGGAAAGAAACGCCTCAGTGATGATACCACGCGCATCGCTATCCTTTCACAGCCACCGGTTACGACCTGAGCTTTATTTCCCTAAAAGAAAGAGAAATGTGTGTTTAATTTCAACTTTCCAGTAACTTCTCTCACTGAGGTTTCGCACGGGAGCACAGGAGTGAGGAACACATGTCAGCTGCCGCTACTGGCACAGCTGTATGCACATCTGGCCCCGGTCCTGCAGCATCCCCTTCAACCCCGCAGCAGCTCCGGGAGCACCGAGAGCTCCTTTCTACCCCACAAGCATTTTTTTCCTGCTTCATAAAGCTTCTCTGTTTGGCTCCTCCAAAATCAGCCTTGCCTACCTTCACAGCAACTACTCTCTGGGACAGACTCTTTGCTTGCAAAAGAGACCCAAACCAATGTTTCAAGCTGCAATACCGACAGAAAACGCAAAGAAACAACTTTTTTCTCTTTTACCTTCCCACTCTCCTTGATCTCATTTTAACTGGAACCAGTCCCAGCTGAATCAGATCCCGAGAAGCTCAGCACCTACCCTCTGTCCTTGAAGTCATTTTAAGCCAAAGACCTATTTCCACATTCACATTTCCAGCCCTGCCCCCTCGCAGCAAACCGGGATTTAATTTCCCTTTACCCAAAGGCACTTTCTAATAGTTCAAAACTTTCCGTATTTCGTGGGATGGGGCAGGAGGAGTTAATGGAGCACAGAGCCCTCAGTGAGGGGCTGGGTACAACCGGGGCTGTGACGGCAGCAGGATGATATCCACCTTGATTGCAAACAGGATCCAGTCTGCGGTTTCCTCTGCCTCCTCTCCTCCATAAACTCCCAGGTTCAGGGTTGGGGATACAGCAGCGTCACAACCACAAAAATGAGGGATGGGGAAGGGGAAACAGCTCCTTCCAGATAGGTTCCTACCTCTGTAGTGGATACACTGTGCCCCACTTCACTTACATGTGGGAAAAAGCCTCTCTCGGGGTCCAAAGATCTGCAATTTCCTTTAGGAAAAGATTTTGGGAGAAGAAAAGGAAGCCACCAGAAGGAAGCAGCTTGTACTTGAAATACAAGGTTTCACTAAGCTTTTTATCTTAGTTTACACAGCTAATTGTTGCAGGTGTTATCAGTTACCACGTAATTAATACCGTTGTAAAATCAGGTGTAGCCAAGAACTGCCTTGTGCAAACAATCCAAGCAGGCGGGACAGATGGACACAGATGGCTACCGGCCCCGGGGGGCTGTTTGCCCTCCCCTAAATCTGTGCAGCCAAAATGATGCTGAGTGACCCGACGGGCACACGCACGTACGTGGGCACCAGGGATGCTCCCATCAACGTGCAGGGGAAGTTTTTCCCTTGCAGGAACGCCCCAGGATAAGAGCATGAAAAGCCGTGCAGCGCTGGGCTGCTGCAGCGGCGTGGGCTGGGCGGCTTCCTACAGCGATGACTGTTGTGGATAATATAGAAACTGAGCCGCTTCTTCCGAGCACAACCACGCCGGCTGCTTTTTAAAGACAGGCTTAGCTCGGATGCAAAGCGCTGAAGGAACAAGCGGTGTTAATTCCCCCCCTCTGCAGCCTCTGAGCTC
>NW_010178350.1:0-3305 GCF_000695765.1 Mesitornis unicolor | reverse complement strand
AGATGTAGGAGTTTGTCCCAAGGTCATCCTGACACCTTTCAGCACGGCTGAAATCGGCTCCTGTAAATCCTCGCGTGCAATTCTGCATGGGAAGCCCTCGAAGATCAGGGTTTAACCTTGCCCTAGCACGGATCATGGGAAACACCCAATGCCAAGCTTGGGCTGCACCGCTCGGCATCGTAGTGCCCTGGAAAGTGCCCCCGGGGAGGTTTTGCCCTGGAAAGTGCCCCCAGGGAGGTTTTGCCCTGGAAAGTGCCCCCGGGGAGGTTTGCAAGGTGCAGCGGTCAGTTAGGAAAGGAGTATGAAGATGTTGGGGCACCAAAAACAGAGAGGCAGTGCTTAAATGCTCAAAAAATTAATTCAAACCGTATGAAGCACATGATTTTCTTCTACCGTGGCCTGAAAGTCACTTGAAGATGAATTGCTGGGTGTTCGTAGGCCATAAGCACTGAATTTCAACTCTTTTCTACGCGTTCAGCTACAAGGAGAACAACATCTCGCCGCTCTCCGTCACATACGTACACCCAGAGAGGCAAATAAAAATACCACAATGCAAACAACTAATGAATAATCAATACCAAAGCCGAGGAATACAGCGATAAGTCTTGCGGATGAAAAGCCGCCGGCACACGGCGTAGCTCATGTTTCGGCATTAATTGCCCACGGAGCAGCAGATCTACGTGACGAGGATGAAGCCAACGTGAACTGCCATGTCTAATGCGAGTCCTCTTCCATTACAGCTTCTTCCTGGGTTGTTTTTTTTTTTTTTGTGCTAGTCACAGAAACTACGAGCCTAAAATAATGATAGCAGCGTCTAAATTTAAATAGGCAAATTTTACAAAGCTGAAAGCCATCGTGAGCATCGCTGAGAGTACAGGACTCGCTTAAAGCATCTACCAAAGACCCCAAAAGTTGCAAATCCAGAAAAGCAGCAAGAGTTGAACCAGGTAAAAACCATTCAGGCCAAAATAAGGTGTGGGAAATGCAGGGAAATGTGATTTAAAAGGGACAGAAAAGGAAGAGGGAAAAGAAATGCCACTGAAAAAGAAGTGTCCAGGGTTGGTGACTGATGAAGACCTCTAAAGGAATCTATTAAATCTCACAGCTAACAGAATTAATTGTAAAGTAAGGCAGGTTTTAAGCATGCTAGGAATAGAGAATTAGGTATTTGCTAGATTAGCTACTAGGTACCATCAGTAAAATTGGAAGTGAGTACCTGTCCAAAAAGGACAAAAGAAACCCAGGCTACGTGCACCCCAGCGTGCAAAAGCAAGGTCCTTCCCAACAGCCTCTTGCACAAACCTGCCTTAAAACTCCTTTTAAACCCCTTAAAACCCCCTTAAAACCCCTAAAAACCCCCTCAGTCTCATCTGTGATTCCTTCTGGGGGGGTTCTATTAAATATAAACTGTATTAAATATAAAAAAGGAGTAACTAATGGCTGGTTGATGACACAGTTACGCGGGGACCCAAATCACCTCTGTGACAAGGGCACAACGTCACCCCCTCTGCAGGTTAAAGCTGGCTAAGTTCAACCTTGAAATGAGATAGCATCTCCCCAGAGCGCGAGCAATTAAACGTTGGCACAAGGTATGGGAGGTTTTGGGGGAGCTCAGAGCCATTAAAGCTAAATTAACAGGCTGGTTTTTAACCCAGCCTTGTGCGGCTGCGGGAGGATGAGCTACAAACGCTTCCCTGCCCTTGCATTTCTGCAACACCTCCCACCTGGGGCCGTGGAAAGTTTTCAGGCGCATTATTTATGCCTCAAAAAGAAAAAAGGCCTGGGTGGTAGGAGAACAGCGGGGTCGTGCTATAAAAAGGAAAGATCAAGGCTCTAAAGGACTAAAAAGCAAGGTTTGCAAGCGTCGGGTGAGATTCGTCTCACTTAAATTTAGACCTCTCAGGCTCCAATATCAAACACTTGGAAAGGAATTCGCCTGCCCTGCGTCTGGGGTCTACCACAGGGGAAACAAATCCTGTTTGGGAGGTGCCTGTCCCCTGAATTTGGTGGGGGGCAGCTCAGCCCAGAGATTTTTAGAAGCCCAAGAGAAGGCAAACGAATCGCATCCACCAAAACAGCTTTGACTGCAATGCGAGCTGCCTCACGCCACCTGGAAAATCCAGAGGTAATTTTGGCTCGTAAAGCCAATTCTGGTGATATTTTGCCTTGCGGAGTCGCCCAGCAGCCAGGAGGCAGAAGCAGGATGAGAAGCTTCAACCTGATGGATGTCTGTCCACCTACATCTGTCCACCCAAAAGGAGGAGAGCGCGCTGCAAATCTGAGTCTCAGTTGCATCCCTTGACCGTGTCCAGGGTGCCAAATGGATGTCACCGTCCCCAAGGCTTGTTCTGCTGGAGGCTGTGCTCCTGCTGCAGACCAGGAGAGGGAAAACCACCTGGGGTTTCCAGGTAGGATTGGATGTGCCTAATTAACAGCGACGAGCAAGCAACACAGAGCTGAATACAGGGACTGAAACCCCTCTAAGCAGTATCACAGAATCATTTTGGGTTTGGAAAAGACCTCTCAGATCATCGAGTCCAACCGCTAACCCAACACTGCCAAGTCCACCACCAAACCAAGCATAGCTATCCAAGCATTCTGGCTCCAAAACCAAGCCAGCTGCTTCATCAAGAGAAACCCTTGATGCTCCAACATCACCTTCTCCGGCCACATCATCCCCCAAGCATGCAACGATGAGACAGGTAGCAGAGGCACCCAAACACCTCCGACACCCAGAAAATGCTGAGCTCTGGATGCACACCGGTTTTGAGGGGCTCCTTCTCCCCTAATCCACACCTTGGGACTGAAGGGTGTGGGGACAGGGTTACTTTTGACCCCCACTTTTCTGGTACTCGCACCACACCAGCCCGGGATGGATCTCCCTGAGGTGCTGCGTCTCCTGGCGCCAGCCAAGCCTTCCTCACACGTCGAGCACGTTGGATGCCATTAAAGCCCGGCCCGTCGCCACCTCGGCGCACACCCTCAGACCCCAGGCTCTATTTCAGGCCAGGACTAAATGAATAAGACTGAGAACAAACGGAGCTTGCCTTGGAGGGCGCAAAGAGGGAAACAAGCAGGTTTCCCTCTCCAGATACGGGGAAAGGAGCTGGGCACACTGCTACCAGCTTGGGTGAGAGCAGATTTAGCCGTGAAAGCCTATAAGTCTGTACGTATAGACACATAAAGCACGGATAAAATAAGAGAGAAGCAAACGCACACGTCCTCCCTCCCCGTCTCAGGCAGCAACCCGGCGCTGTGGGCGTCTCAGGGCTTTGAAGCCCGCCGTTGGGAGGAGGGGGGTCCCC
>NW_010178349.1:0-10864 GCF_000695765.1 Mesitornis unicolor | reverse complement strand
GCCGCCGCTACCGAGTACTTCACACCGCTGCTCTCGGGAGGCTTTATGGAGTCGCTCTCGGGCCGCGTGGAGCTGCAGAAGTGGAGCTCAGAGAGCGGCCCCGACCCTGACAACGTGGAGGCCGTTATCGGTTTCATGTATACCGGTACCATCCGCGTCAGCCCCGGCAACGTCCACGAGGTCCTGGAGATGGCGGACAGGTGAGCGGGGCCTGGGCCGGGGGGAGCGGCCGCGGCCAGACCGGCAGAAGCCAGGCTGCAGCATCACCCCTGTTCGTTTGTCTGCAGGTTTCTGCTGACCCGGTTGAAAGAGTTCTGTGGTGAGTTTTTGAAGAAGAAACTCAACCTCTCCAACTGTGTTGCGGTTCACAGCTTAGCCCACATGTATTCCCTGAACCAGCTGGCCCTCAAAGCTCAGGATATGATCAGGAGAAACTTCCACAAAGTTATCCAAGATGAAGAGTTCTACACTTTGCCCTTCTACCTCGTCAGAGACTGGCTCTCGGACTCGGAGATCACAGTGGACTCCGAAGAAATCCTCTTTGAGACTATTTTGAAGTGGGTTCAGAAGAATCCTGAGGAAAGAGAGAGGTACTTTGAAGATCTCTTTAAGCTGCTTAGGTTGTCTCAGATGAAACCCACTTACCTTACTCGCAATGTCAAGTCTGAAAGGCTGGTATCGAGCAACGAAGCCTGTGGTAAGTTAGTGTCTGAAGCGGTGGAGAGTCACGCCTTGCGATCTGAGAACTTGCAGTCTGGTAACCTACAACATTCCGCTTGCCCTGTAGCGTTTCTGCCGCGTCTTGGACAGAACATGGATGTCATTATGGTGATCGGTGGTGTGTCGGAAGGAGGAGATTACTTGAGTGAGTGCGTAGGGTATTTTGTCGATGAAGATAGGTGGGTAAACTTGCCACACATACATAATCACCTCGATGGGCATGCTGTTGCCGTGACTGAGTCTTACATTTATGTGGCTGGCTCCATGGAACCGGGCTTTGCCAAGACTGTGGAAAGGTACAATCCCAACAGGAATACCTGGGAGCAAGTCTCAAATCTGATAACCAGAAAGCATTCTTTTGGCCTTACTGAAGTTAAAGGGAACTTGTACAGTATTGGTGGACATGGCAATTTCAGTCCTGGCTTTAAAGATGTGGCCATTTATAATCCCGAGCAAGACAAATGGCTTAACCTGGAGGCAGCACCAAAGATCCTTCGCGATGTCAAAGCTGTTTCTGTAGAAGACCGGTTTGTTTATGTGGCTGCTCGCACCCCGGTGGACAGTGATAGCGAAGACGGATTGAGGGCGGTTATTATCAGATACGATGCTGAAACAAGGCAGTGGCAAGATGTGGAGTCTCTGCCGCTCATCGACAATTACTGCTCTTTCCAGATGTCTGTTGCGAACACAAACTTCTACCACACGGCATCGTGCTGCCCCAGGAGTTACCCTATAGATAATGAGGAAGCCAAGACAAAGATCTCTGGCAGGGCCTCGGATGAAATACTCGAAAGTTTACCCCCAGAGGTTCTCAGCATTGAAGGCGCAGCTATTTGTTACTATAAAGATGATGTTTTCATCATCGGGGGGTGGAAGAACAGTGATGACGTTGACAAGCAGTACAGGAAAGAGGCCTATCGTTACTGTGCGGAGAGAAAGCGCTGGATGCTTCTGCCTCCTATGCCCCAGCCTCGCTGCAGAGCCACGGCCTGCCACGTGAGGATTCCCTTCAGGTGCCTGCAGGGAACACAGAGATACCCAATGCCGCAGAATTTGATGTGGCAGAAAGATAGAATAAGGCAGATGCAGGAAAGGCAGATGCAGGAAATACACCGACACTGCCTGAGCTTACGGAGGCTGGCACGCTCGCAGATCGAGTGCTAGTTTCTGGGATGACTCCTGATGAATCTAGGAAATACTGTGCTAAACAATCTTGTTAGGCTTGATGGGTCTTTATAAGACATGAGGGTGTTGTTTGGACTTGATGCATAAACCCAGCATCTGTTCTGTATTGAAAGCAAAGCTCAGAAATTGAGGATGGATGAGAATTGAGAAATGGTGGGAATCCAATTATGTTACTTAAAGGTGCCCAGGGAGAAAACATAGCCTGTAACGAGCTGTGAAATAGCTGGGAACACTGAGTTTCTTATTTTTCTCTTCAGAGCTTTGTTTTCAAGGATTCCTGTAGAGTTAGTCTCTGACAGTTCTGTTTTGAAAATTCAAGATCTCTGTCATAATTTAGTGGTTACATTTGTGTGTGCTTGAAAGCACCTGTTTTATTTGCACTTATATATTGACATTCCTTTGATTCTCTCCTTCTCAGTGACTAAACTTCACATCTGATTGGTGTTAGTGTACTTAGCTCTCCTGAGTTGGAGGCTAGTGCAATAGTTATACCTATATATGGAAACAAAAGCACAATCTTTATGAAGTTACTTCAGGATGTTTCTGTGTGTATTAAGTATTTTGTATCTGTACGTGGCAGAGAGGCTGCAGAGTTTGTTTGTAAATGGATGCTTGGTAAAACATCAGACACTTGCTAAAACACAACTCGAGGCAGCACATTTATTTCAGGTGTATCTGAGGATGCTTTGAGTGTGGCTTTGACAGCTTCATTAGAAATGTGGGTCCACAGTCAGCCTGCTGTAAGGAGTGAAGACCAGCAAGGCAGCCATTCCTGTCAGCGTGGATCAGTAAGAATGAGTGTGTTGAAACCCGAGCCATTTGTAGATCCTTTCTCAAATGTGCACCCGTCTTAATTCTCGTGAAAACGTGACTAGAAGAGCCCATGGGGCCTGTTAGCAGCCTGTGTCTGACAATCAGTACCCTTTGCCTTCAGTATTACTCCCCTAGAGACTGAGAGTGGCCGTGCTGCAGTGCTCTGTAACGAACCAGCACTTGGTGTTCCTCCGGAGGAAGGCAGTTGAGTTTTGCATAGTTTCTAAGTATTTGAATTTCCCCACTTACTGTAGTGGTAAGATTTAAGCTGTCTTAAACCTTTTGGTGTTTTGAGGTGGTTTTATGTGGAGCAGTGCCCTCGTTGGCTCTGCACTGCACGTGGGATATTTGGAGTATTACTGCTTCTCCGTTGTGTCACACTGGACGCTCCTATCTGATCCAAGCAGCTCCAGGACAGTTGAGGTTACAGCAGATTCAGTGCATCCTTCCTGCCTCCTTTTCTTCCCCATCCTTCCCTTCATTTGAATGTTCCAGGTTTCCATGTGCAACCCAACTCAGGATCGTAGGGAAGGGAAAGGGAGGAGTAACCAGGGTGTTCCAAAACCTGTGTAGACAGATGTTGGAGAATCTGTTACTGCCTTTGGTTCATGTGGTGATTTGCTGGTGGTTTTGATGTGGGCAACTTCTTTGCAAAAGAACGTCTAAACAGTTTGGTTTCTTGTTTTTTGTTTTTTGTTTTTTTAATTGTTTAGCATTCTGAGCTGATACTTCTCATTTTCCCATTCAGCAGGCAGCCTAGATCGTATCTGAAACCCCGGGTAAGTCTTTCAACCGCATAGTGTGTAAAGGTTTCTCTGATGTGTACATCCCCTAACGCTCCACTTTGCAGTTCACTTGCCACTTTTGATATCAATAACCTCTCTTTTTGTAATATGATAATCTAGCCTTGTTTAAGAAAAAAAATCAACAAACCTTGAAAATCTTAAGAGTTTAGTCTCTGTTTACTCATCTGTGGTAACTGTGTTGTTGCATATATTGGCCTGTTGGGTTGTTAGGACAGATGAAACTGTGTGGTGCTGGCCCAGTGCAGAGAGGCAGTAGGTGAGCGTGCGCAGGTTTGGGGCTGAGGTCTGGAAGTGGCCGTTACCAGATCGGCTCACGTGGGCCTGTGAGCAGGGGTTACCGGTGGAGTTTGGCCCGTGAGCTCCTGCAGATTTGGCTGGGGCAGTTCTAAGACTGGCTGCTCCTACAGCAGGGTTTGTGGATACAGCTGTGAAAATGCCTCACGGCTTCAGAGCTGAATCCATGAGTTCAACTGAAACTTTGTGGAGCTGAATTTAAGGTACTTTACCAGACTTTTCCAACTGAAATTACCATCTGTGCATACGAACTACGTGGTTCAATTTGTGGCCGCATGCAACAAAGTTGGGTGCAAGAGCAGACTTCTTGCAGTGTTTTTCCAAGCAAATTGATACTGCACTTGCTGTGAGGCCTCTTGGCTGGCGCAGAGGCTGTAGCTCCCTGAAGCCGTTCCTCAGAGCCGGTCAGGACAGCTCAGCTCCCCTGGACGCCAGCCGTGGCTCTGTGGTGTGCTGTGTTCATGTGCTCTGTGTGCATGGTGAGCAACGGCACTGTGGGCAGCGCTGGCTTGCTCTGACTTGTGCTATGCCAGTTCTTAAGCAGTTGAGGTGTTTTTTTGGCCTTGACTTTCAGTGGACCCAATTGCATTGTGCACTGTTTTGAACTGACGAGTCTGGCTGTCCATTGTACCCCATGCAGTGTTTGAACAGTTGCATTTTTGACCTGGCTGTAGTTCAGCCCACTAACCTGCGAGTCGCGTAACAAAGCCCTCATCGTCCTTGACTGCCGTGGCTCACTGGGTGTTTATAGCACGATCCTATAAACAACAGCTGGGAGTTGTTTTGGTGTTTATAGCAGCTGGTTATGTGTCAGGAAGATCCTGGCATGTATTCAGTATTGGAAGGCTGATGTTGGCACTCCCTAAAGTAAAAGGGCATCAGGTGCAGTTTTCTCCTCCCATGACAACTGGACCTCTGCCCCTGCACTGAATATGTGCCACAAAACGCGTGTGTCACCTCCTGTCTCTCTGCTTCAGGTATCAGTGAAGTGGGACACAGCCTGCCCAGCGCTGCACGGTCATTGCAGTCATTCCTAGGTGCCATCCGTGTACATGCTACTTCATAACTACCTGAGTACTCCGTTAGTACGCTGGGTTTGTATGTGTTTGTAATAAGACTTTCTCTTGCACGTAGCAGGATACCACTCCAGAAATGAAGAAAACATGCCAGCTTTTTAGCATGCGTTATGAATAACTCTGGCAAGCATTCTGCTGTCTGATTGCAATGCCACTTTTCTCCCTTACAGCAAACGTTCAATCAGAACTATTGGCTCGACTTGTGTGTCATGGAGTAGACTGATTGCTGCTGACAAACTGAGTCACAAAGAATTGCAAACTTTGAGGTTATTTTGAACACAGCCTTGTAATAGCATGTTGTAACATCCAATGGGCTTAAAAAAGCAGGCTTAAAATAAGAGGTTTGTGGCTTAGATTTATTTTCAGCTATGTCCACTTTATATTAGGGTGTAAGTCATATCTCCAACTTGAGTCCTGAGCAAAGTCTGATAAAACAGGTGCTCTTGAGGATCTGATCCCATTACTAACATGAATGTAAAGTGTGGCACTAACGAGATGTTTAAGCCCATTAATAGTCAGATGCTCCTCATAGGTCCGTGTTGCTGTGGATCGCGGCAGCTGTGCTCTCCTGTCGGTGTTAATGTAGACTTCAGCTGATTGCTTGGGGAAGCAGCACTCCTGTACTTACTTCCAGTAAGGTAAAGTCGTGTGTGTGTATAGGCTGTTGGGAACAAACCCCACTGTAATGTTCTTTACCTTAAATACATTGTACTAAAGTTTATTGTAATAAGTGAATTAATGAAAATAAACTGTTTATTTCTCTAGCATTCTGTTCTACCTTTTCTTCTTCAAGTCGCTGCGTAGGCTGTGGCCAATACACACATTTTGTGATGCCACAGAATGAAAGTTTTAATTACTGATTATTCTTTTGGCCTGTATCTGTTGGTTTTTATTTTAGAATGAAGGACCGTGCGCACTTGCTGCTCAGAAAAACTTATTAGCCCTTGGTGCTGTTTCTACAGGCAGGCTGCTTGTTGAAGAAGTGAACTTGATCTCCTTGCAGGAGCTGTCGGGTCTGACCACGTACTCTGTGACGTTCAGCAGCCCCGGCACCAGGCAGCAGCTCAGCGTGCTGTGGTAGATGGCTGTGTCCTGGATGTCATACCACTCGTCAGTGCTTCTGTCGTAGCACTCCACGCTGAAGATAGTGGTAAAACCGTTAAAGCTGCCCACCACAAACAGGAGGTCATCCACCCCTTCAATGCCAAAGTTGCTGCGGGGGTTGAATGTGGTGGGAATGATGCACCACGTGTTGGTAACAGGGTTGTAAGCTTCCATGCTCTGAAGAGAGTTGACTGTCAGATCCTCCCACCTGCAAATTCCAGAGGCACAGAGGTGAAATGGGCCTGTCCTTAGCAGCAGAAACAAGTGGTGTGAGTGCTGGGTGTTGTGGTGGAGGGCCTGCTGCCCCTTACCGCGTGGATTTCATTGTCATTTGCCACCACACCCACTCTGCTGCCTCTGCTGCTCACTGGGGCTGTGAAGATACATTGGTTTGTGGTGGCATCGTACGTGTGTGATCAAGCATTCGTGTCCGTTGAACCCACCACAGATACACCCCTGTGCAGGGGAGGGAAAAGTGTCAGCGGGGCAGTCGCACCCTCGGTGGGAGCACACAGTGAGGAGAAAATGTATGGTTGGATTCTTTTAATGTATATAATCTTTTAATTTTTAATGAGAATGGCCTTGTCATCCACGGTTTGAGGTAACAGCAGTGCAATGAGTTGCTTGGGCCAGCAGGATTTAGACTCATTTCCTGAACCACACACAGCAGGTAGGTGTGGTGTTCCACTGGCCAGGACTGTGTGCGAGTGGGTGTTGGTGGCACCAGCTCTGGGGGAGTTTTACATCTCCGCTAGGCCAGTCACTCGTGCCTCTTAGAGAGCTTTATGTCTATAGCTCCAGGGTTTAATGAGTAAGGTTTATGTGAGCTTTCTTCCTCTATTTTAAACAATTCACTGTGTTAAAGGGAGCATTTGTTACCTTTCCTGCTGCCGAGTGTGCAGCCCTGTAAGAGGCTGAGCTCCGTGACAGTCCCTGCCCTGATGTGTGCTGTATGTGCGGACAGGAGCTCACTCGCTGTGAAATGCTGTATGCAGGTGTTTGGTTTCTTGTCCTCACTGTACTTCAGCTGTAGCTGCCTTCCCTCAGCTGTGGCCTGTTTACCTTGTCATACAGCGTGGTCACACTGACATCGCTCCTCTGTGCATGGGGACAATCAGCATCCACTGGTTCATCCCTGGCTCATGGCGCTCCACTGTGTTGAGGCGTGTGTACCCATCAAACACCCCCATGGTGTAGATGAAGTTGTTGAGGACAGCGATGCTGACGTAGCAGTGCTGGGAGTGCATGGGGGAAACCTCCTGCCACGCTTTCTGAAGAGTGTTGAACTGCTTGATGCTGTTGAGTCCTAGCGGTGCTGTGGTAGGCGCGGGGGCTCTGCTGCTCACAGGTGACGTTCATCCACTTGTCATCGTACGTCTCGATGACGTTGGTTGATGTCACGGAATCGCACCAAAATGGCTACACGCACACAAATAATGAACTCAAGCTTTAATCTGCGACTTAAATGAAGCAGACAAAACTTCATTCACCAAAACAACATCCCACTGACATTCAACAAATACAGGTTCGATGTGCTGGTTGGGAATATTACCAGACATAGTTATGAGTTCATGAGTTAACTTCATGAGTTAAGAATTCTTAAGTTTCTGGCCAAATGATCCAAAATGTGCACTCACTCACTCACCAAAAAGGGAGGGCTCTCAATCTCAAGAAGTTACCTTAAGTGGCATCCCAACTCAAGGGGAGAGTCCCCGACTGCAGACCCGCTGCTCCGAGGAGGACCGACTCCAATGAGTCCTCCGGCGGGGCCCCATTGATACCCTGGTCGAATCTGCTCTGTGGTCAATCCATGGTCGTGTCACCCCTGTTGGCTGAGGACCCCAACTTTCCTGCCTGTGACCCCCACTGTGTGGCCCAGACAGGAGCTGTGAGGGGGGGAGCAGTCCTGGTGCCACCAGGGCCAGAAACTTTAGCACTGTCTGTGCTGGGTCTTTCTCAGGTCTTTAGTGGGGTGGGTGCATCTGCCACAGTTGGGGTCCCCCCGCTCCAGCCCCCTGTTGCAAACAGGACGGTGTGAGGCAGGCAGGGCTGGCTGAGCGGGTTGGTGAAGTTGAAGGAGGGTGGGCTGTGGATGTTGAGGTCGTGCATCTGTCAGCGCGTTTATGATGAGGACTTTGCACTCCTCGTTGTCCTTCACGTAGTCATTCGTTTTGACGTTGTTCGTGAATTACTCTGTTGGCGTCAGTGCCAGTCGAACCTGGAAAATGCCAAGAGGGTGTCTGAGTATTAATGCAGATGCTTTAGAGCTTGGCATCCTCTGTGGATGGCCCCAAGGCTGCAGAGCTGCTTCTGTATGAGCAACGAGGGCAGCATCGTCAGCAAAAAGCAGCTTGTGGACAAGGTAGTTAAGGGTCTTGGTGTGGGCCTTCAGTCGCCTTAGGTTGAATAGGCTCCCATCAGTACGATATCGGATGTAAATGCCGTCATCTTCATCGAGGTCTGCCGTGGCCCTTTGGAGCATCGTGCTGAAGGAGATTGTGAATAGAGCTGGTGCAAGAGCGCAGCCTTGTTTCACACCATTGGTTGTTGGGAAGGGCTCAGAGTGCATCGCTGTATCTGACTTGGCCGCACTGATCCTCACGTAACAGGATAATCCTTTTGAGGATCTTGGGAGGGCATCCCAAGTTCCTCAAACTGATTATCCTGGAAACAGCAGTATGTACAAGGAAAAAGGGTGGATGCACCACACCAGCTTTAAGGGACCGGTCACAGAACCAAAGGAGCTCTCTACTGAGTGGGAGACTTTGCCAATGGAGAAACTGTTAAAGATTTGGGGGAAGTTTTAAGCTGATTGTTTATTCTTCAGTTGACTGAGAATCTATTGACCCAAAGGACGACCTCCCCTAGTCTATTAATCTTGCTTTATCTTTGTGAACTAAGTAACAGCACCTATTGGGTGTCCTGAGCAAATGGAACAACTGAGCCAATGAACAGCACCACCTGATGTAACCTGTGGACTTGAGGATCCCCAATCTGTGCGTCAGATGGTGATAGGGCTATGAAGAACGGGAAAGACACCTGAAAGAAGTCTTTATAAATATTGGAAAGTGATTTATAAATTTGGGAAGGGGAAAAGGAACTTGAAGCCACCCTGTAAAACTTGTAAATTTGGGCAATTGATAAAAATCGAGAGATCTTGTGATACTTACTGGGGAGATGCGGTGCTAACTGGAAGGAATGTGAGAAAATCAACACAGAGGTGATCCCCAGTAGAACAGAAACGAAAAATTGCCAAAATCTAATTAAAGTGGTCACGTAGCACCTAGAGTGATCAAATTGTCCTTGTGAAAGGTGGCCAGCCAAAGGGATGTGGACATACCCTGGGAAAGAACGATCCTGCCGCCAGGAGATCACAAACCTCGGCTGTTGGTTGCAACCCAACAGGCACGAGGGGCGGAGGCACGAGCCTGACCAGCAACCGCATTGTCCCAGTACTTTGGAGGAACATGGTCACCTCTCTTAAGAACCGGCCCCAGAACCATGGGGAGAAAAGTATTACTGAAATATCTGATAGAACAGCCAGGCCAGGACAAATGATCACTCAGATGCTCATTGCCACACTCATTATGGGTGTGAAGGGGAAGTGACCGGAGGCTGTGTCCATAACCAGAGCGGGTGTGCTCAGTGTAAGCTGAGCAGTGCTGCTGTCTGCTGTGATCCTCAGACCACTGATGTGGAACGTTGGCTGGAAATAAGAGTAAATGATAACAGAACGCTACAGGGGAGAACCCAAGTGTGGAACATGAAGAGCCCTGTAAAAGAGCTAAGAAAATCTGTGAATATTATAATGCTTGTAACAAAAATAAGGAACAAAAGAAAAAGGGTGGATTGTGAGAAATTGTGTGCGGGAAGTAATTTGTTAAAGCGTTGGGGTATGGAAGCGTGGCTAAGGTCTTGAGATAAGTTTCATAAGATGTGGTGCTTTAGAACATGACAGGATGAGAATTTTACAAAAAGCAGTAAAACCCTGCTCGGTATTGGGGTACAGTGAAAAGTGAAAGAGTTTGTGTTGTAAATAGAAAAGGGAGGGAATTGAAATGGAGTTGGTGAGGGTTGTAAAACTGTCAAGGTTTGGAAGATTTCTACATTCACAGACAGGTAAACGTCAAAGACAGAAAGGAGGGTTCCTCAAAGCCGAGATAAGCAGAACATCCTTGAAGATAAGGAACTAAGGAGCTGACACAGCTGCAAGAAACCGGCTTAAATCACAACTAGTTACACAGAGACCATGAAGGTGACAAGTTTACAGCGATGAAGACAATGAATGAGCCTTCATCCCTACGACCCTCAACAACACCCCAGGATTTGAGTGCACGTGTGACAACGGGCGGAAACTGATGTTAAAGGTTTCCCCAGAAAACTGCTGAATGTGTAAATAACTTCGTGAAAAATGTGGGGCTATGGTAGTGAATGTTACTATAAATAAACCTCACCCTATTACCAGGTGTGCTTCCTGAGTGCACCCAGCACGCTGCTCATAAACCTTTGCTTCACAGGATTTATCCGTCTCTAAATTTGCATTTCGTGAGCGCGTTTCTCTCAGTGTCCACAGGTAACGAGGGGCTGAAGCGCAGCTTTGGGGGGGCTCAGTGCTGCTTGGGAACGGTTGGGGCTTTTTCTCTTTATGGTGTGGGGTTAATGAGTTATGTGCTAAAAAAAAAGGGGGAGAGGGGAGGCGGGGCGGCAAAACCGCAGCTCTTGCCATGTACTTTTTGGGTTTTTTTGTTTTTTTTTCTCGTTATCTCTCCTTTCTGTTTCGCTTTCCCGGCTCGGGCCGCACTGCAGAGGAAGCAGCGCCGGTACCGGGAGCCGCTGCGCACGGGGAGGGGGAGGAGGGGCGCAGTC
>NW_010178348.1:13884-15845 GCF_000695765.1 Mesitornis unicolor | reverse complement strand
TAACAGCACTAGCTAGATTAAGTTCCAGATGCACTTTAGACCTTCTAATTTTCTCCCTGCACAGCCTCACAGTAGCCCTGTACTCCTCCTGAGATGCCTGCCCCTACTTCCAAAGATCATAAACTCTTCTTTTGCCTGAGCTCCAGCCAGAGCTCTCTGTTCAGCCAGGCTGGTCTTCTTCCCCGCCAGCTCGTTTTCCGACACACGGGGATGGCCTGTTCCTGCGCCTTTAAGAGTTCCTTCTTGAAGAGTGTCCAGCCTTCCTGGACTCCTTTGCCTTTCAGAACTGCCTCCCAAGGAACTTTGCCAACCAAGTCCCTAAACAGGCCAAAGTCTGCCCGCCAGAAGTCCAAAGTGGCAGTCCTGCTAGCCCCCTGCTTCGCTTCTCCAAGGACAGAAAACTTATCATTTCATGATCACTATGCCAGACAGCCTCCAACCATTACATCCCCCACAAGACCTTCCCTATTTGTGAACAGCAGGTCCAGCAGGGCGCCATCCCTTGTCAGTTCCTTCACCAGCTGTGTCAGGAAGTTACCTTCCACACACTCCAGGAACCTCCAGGACTGTCCCCTCTCTGCTGTGTTATATTTCCAGCAGATATCTGGGAAGTTGAAGTTCCCTACAAGTACAAGGGGAAGCAATCGCGAAGCTTCTCCCAGCTGCCTATGGAATATTTTGTCTATCTATTCATCCTGGTTTGGTGGTCTATAACAAACTCCCACCATGATATCTGACTTGTTGGCCTTCCCCTTGATTCTCACCCATAGGCATTAAACCCTATTATCACTATCGCTAATCTCTATGCACTCATAGCACTCCCTAACATACATGGCCACCCCATCACCTTTCCTTCCTTGCCTGTCCCTTCTGAAAACTTATACCCATCAATGGCAGCACTCTAGTTACGCGATTCATTCCACCTTCCAAGTTTTGGAAGCAAGAACAGCAACAGCACCACTGGAGCAAACCTGACCCTAGACAGTGGCTCCTGTCCCTACTGCTATTTAAGTGGACCCTATATGAGCTGTACTGCCTGAAAATGATGTTTCTTTTTTCATTAAAAGACAATGAGAAAGGAGATACAATTACTTTACTTGCCATTCAAGGAGAAAGATATAGTGCCAAGGAGGTGGTTTGGCTATTAGTTAACTTGAGAGCTATCAGCAAGTACACGTAGAATGCAGACTCCTTCTTCAACAGTTTGTATTCAGTGGGGATGCGATATCAGGCTCTAGCGCCTTCTCATCGCATTTACTGCCACCCTCACCTCTTCACCTTTTTCATCTTCTTTAACAGATGTATTCTCCTAAAACCTTACTGTAAGGTGATACTTGTAATCACCTACCTGTATTTCCAGAGGATTACAGTGTCCAACTCCTGTTGATGAGACAGAGGCCGGCTATGATACTCACCTGATTTATCCGTTCCCAACCTTGCTCCATGTGACTTACAAATCTTCTGGCCTCATCAGCCTGCAATGACCTGAGAGTTCTCCACTACATAGAAGTAACTCTGGCCAACTTACAGTGCCTTTGAGAAAAGGCCCTGAACTGCCCAAACTCTCATGTAAGTCATTCATAGTATTTAAATCCTTCAGTACATGGAATTATTCATGTACCCTTTGTCCAAGGAAAGAAAAATTAGATCATGTAAGTCTCTTCATGGCAAGCTTCCTCTGTATGTTGAAGTAAAACAAGTCAAGGCAGTCATCACCTATTTCTTTGCTCTGACTGAAGAGTTTCCAGATTCTCAACGTTACTTATAGTGCTATGACCAACCTCACATGGCTTTTCTTAAATTGTACCAGTCCTGTTCTGAGTAACCAGTAGAAGAACTACCAGTCACCACAAATCACTAGATCCTTGCCTAGTTTTGTTTCTCAATCATCTTTCTTGCTCATTCTTGTAAATAGCTGCAGACTGAAGAGATTATCTACCTACCCTCAGCAGGCAGAGACT
>NW_010178348.1:0-13853 GCF_000695765.1 Mesitornis unicolor | reverse complement strand
TCTTTCCAGCAAACCCCTTAATCCCTATGAGGGAACCCTTCTAGAAGCCATTGTTGATTTCTTTCCTCCCATAGTCCAGATGATGACTTTGAGGTTGAGTCTCTTAAAAAGACAGTAAAAAGCAGGCAATAGCAACCCTGAAGGAACTTACAAAGGATCCCTCCCTTGAAGCTGGCTGTGCATCTGAAATTTGCTGTGTGTCTTCCAGGCCTGTACTTTGGTCACTGTGCTCTTCTGTACCGAGCAAGAGTATTCTGAGCCCTTCAGGTATATAATCAGCTACAGAGCTGGTAAACATTGACTTCCCTCCTATGCCTAGGGGATAGACTCAATTGCAGTTTGTGATAACTAACTGAAATTTAAGAGGAAAAAAACCTTTTGTCAGAAATCCTTCCTGACACGGCATTATTGCACTGGAAGCTTGGAATTCTTCACCACTGCTTCAGCATTCCCAGACTAGGATGTACCTGCATCTCTGGAAACTCAGTGCACCATTGCTCTGCTGCACTCTCAAAACAAACAGTAACACTGGATGGCAAGGAGGGCAGGGCATCCTTTGGTCTGACTGCACAGCCATGCATGACTGTACCTGCACTGACAGTTCTGCGTCACCAAGGCACAAACCCAGAGAGCACAGTGTTGCACTGTAACTAGAAGGGCTGACAGCAGCCATGCAGCAGCATAAGGTACTCTGTGTGTGTACGCATATCTGTTTATGAGTTTGTATAAGAGCAAGTAAAAAAGAGGAGACAATCTCAGATGCCCCTGAATAATCCTCAGGTTTTATAAAACTAACCAAGTAGAAGAGAAGATAATTTACAAAAGATATTCTGAAACTGGGATATCTTTTCTGAGAAGCCTTTTTATCCATGTGTTGGGCTTTTCAGGGAGAATGTGCTATGTATGCAATTCTAAGAGATAAATACAATAAGGACTTCTGCAAATATCTTACTAATACACTAACTGAGGAAGCTGCAGTTCATGTTAACTGCTGGCCTCCACAAATTTGCTGCAGTTGTTTTACGTAAGTAACAGTCTCTTGACCAAACCTTCTCAATGATGGTATAACTCCACAAGCCAGGACTGGGTCTCAAATTGGCATGTGATATACAACGAATCTCTGCTCTCAATTTTCTATACATTTTCATAGCAAACTGTAAAAAAAAGATGAGGAATCCAAGCAAGACTCAATTTCTTATGCTGTTCCTTTAAACATATCTGCCTTTCTTTTACCCAAATCTAATTCCTTAATTCTCTCTTTAATTCTCATCTGTGTAACTCATGGTTAGCCATTGATTTTATAATCTCACTCTCCGAACAGCAAGCATAGTAGGTCACAAGAAATAACCAATATGAGTGAATCAGAGAATAAGACTAAAGGTCTTTCTTCTAATGAAAAATAGCATTAAGTGTGCAGTCAGGATTTGCCCTGAAAACCCACAGCACTGCCAAGAGAATTAGGAGTGACAGAAGACAGAACTGAAACCTGAATTGATTTGATAAGGCTGTAAGAAAATACTGTTAGAACTGTATCTGCACAGAGCTCACTGAGCTGAGCAGGAGGACACCTGCGAGACTGCGCTTGCTAGGAGAAGACACAGTAATAAGCTGGGAGGTGGCTGGCTGTTCTAGCAACAGAATTACTAGCAAATGTAAATATAGCATAAGATTTTTGGAGTCTTAGAACATCAGAATGGCTGCACTAGCTCAACCTAAGGGCCCTTCAAGTCCAGTACTCTGTTCCCAGCCATTCCAGTAAGTGTGCACCTAGGAAGGGTAGCACAGGGTAAACACATTTAGTGGTTTTCCATTGTTATCCTGCCCAGCTTCAAATATTTCCTGCTCAGGGAATTCCCGAGTTTGGAAAGGTTTATCTGTTTATTAAACTTCAGGAGAAATATCTTCCAAGATTTGCACAGTTTCACCTTGGATCTGTCTCATAGTCTTGTCACCACCCTACTTTTTTGCAAGTTCTAGATGTCTACGATCTCTTGCATGAAGATTTGTTTATTTTCTTGGAACAGACTGGTCCTTGTAACCCAAAAGACAGCGAACAATCAATGCCTATCCACTACCTTATGACCACTGATGATTCTGTAGGCCTCTGCTCATCCCTCCAAAGCCACCTCTTCTCAAGGCCAAGGAATGCTAATCTGTTCAGTCGATTCTTATATGGAAGCCCTTCCATCTCATAATTCTGACTGCCATTTTCCAAATCCCTTCAATTTCTAATATAGCATCTTAAAGATAAGGAGCTCAAAACTGACCACAGTAGTCAAGTGGTTGGTAAACCATGGATTTACACAGTAGCATAATATGTTCTCTTTGTTGTCTACTCCTTCCTAAAATGTGGTTTGCTTTGCTCGTTGCTTCTAAGCACAGAGCTGATGTTTTCCTGGACCTACAAGTTCTTGTTAATGGTAAAGGTCAAATCCAGACCCATTATTTTTATTTTCACCCCATGAACATCACTTTACTTTCATCTACTTCGAATTCCACTTGTCACTTCATTGTTCAGTCATCCAGGTTTCTAAAACATTTCTCAAAAACATTCTTAAGAAGTGAAGCACCAGAATTAATACTTACCATGTAACAAATCTGACAGCATCACTGATGTTATTAGTTTCAGTGTATCACTGAACGCTGCACAGGGAAAATACCTAACTCAGTATTTCCCACAATTTTATGTGCTTCAAGTGGCAAATGTTTACTCTTTGAAGATTTTAATACTGGTTTATGTCCATTTTCATTCTACAGATCAGCTGAGCAAATATGACAGGGTTTGTTTCCTAGGACACCACTATATTCACTGAAGTTATAATATTTACTGATACTGCTAATTTATTTATACAAGAAATAACTGTGAAGAGATCACTCTTACAGCTGTTCTTTCACATTTTTAATGCAACAAAATTTTGGAGGCTTTCCCCCCAGCCTTGCACCAGCAGGAAGAAACATAATTTCTACATAAAGACCAGCATGTCAATGGATATCTGGGAGGAAACCCCCCCCCCCCAAAAAAAAAAAACCAACAAAAAAAACCACCACCACAAAATCAAAAAACAGCAAAACCCTTCCTGAAGCAGAATAATCTCCTAATCACCATTTTAGGTTCATGTTTGCTTGCTGGTTTTTGAGATTTGAAATGGAGTAAAACCTTCAGCATTTTCAGCTGAAACAAGCCTATATTTCTAGAATGCGTTAGGTGACCAATACATTTTCTGAACATAATTTTTGTATTTATTTGCCTTGAAATGAACTGCGTAGCTTACAAAAATGCGCTGAAGGATGGCTTGTTGTTTATTTCACAGGGAAATACTGCTGTGCGATGTAGCGTTTCTGTGGTCCTTAGGCTTCACGGACAGCAAGTAAACAGATTTATGATATTTTTAGAATAGACTGTGGTTCTCATGAGGTGTGACAGTTGCTATTTTATAGTACTTAAGTCAGTGTGAAGTGACAGTCAGCCACCTACTGGAAACGGTACATACAAGCATAAATAATGCGTATCCACACGATTCCTGCAGTATGTAAATGTAATAATGCAGTCATACTCCCTCTTTCAAATGCACTCTTCTTGGCACTTCAAGACCGCTTATCGGGCAGCTGCGATGCTCTGTGACAAATTGCCCATTCTCCACGCTTACCCATTCTTTATGGCAGGATCCAGCCAATATCAAATCTACAGTCTTGTTGCATTTGCAGCTCTTCCCACCCACGCCCTTTTTAAAACACAGACTGATTGAACTACTGGTAAATCCACAGACATGAAAATAACCACCTATGTCTTCTCCACTGAAGATCCACCTGTGAAAAAAAAATACATTACTAACAACATAAAACAGGGGTAGTTCCTGATCACCTTCATCACAACAAAAGTTTTGACAGAAGCACTGCATACTCAGGGCATGCTTTGTAACACAGTCAAAAAAACATTACTTGATGCAGCATGATAATTTGACTCTGAATCAGGCAGGACCTGATAGAGTAGAGCCAGCATAACCTCATGATAAGGGTACAACATCAGGAGCCAAGAAACCTGGCCTCTCCTTGTGGCTCTGTCTCAGATTATTTATGTAACCATGAGTAACTCAGGTCAGGGCTCAAATGCATGACTGAATTATGAGCATTTAATAAGTTCCTGTGTGTCTAAGCAGCGATAATTCACAATAACTACTTGCATTCTCCAAGCCTGTGAAGGACATGTAAATTGATTCAAGTACCTTGGACCTATGCAGACATAAGAGAGGACTTAGAAACAGTTAAGAAAACTTAGCTGCCAAAAGAATAACTTCAAGTGACATATGTTGCTTTTGTTAGGTGCCCATAAATTGAAATAAATCACTGTTTTTAAGTAAGCATAAAGCCAACTGTGGGGCTCTAAGTGCTTCAGTCACTTTCTTACAGAATCCTGTTCATTTATCATGCATTAAAATTTCTGTTTCCCTCAGAAGAAATTTTATAAGAGAAAACAGCTACACTGCTCAAGGTAGTCTACACACTCACAAAGGTGGGGGGGTTTGTTTTGTTGGGATTTTTCTGGGGGGAGGGCTGGGTGCTTGTTTTTATTTTTTAACTTCAGGGCTATAATGCAAAGTGCTGATCAGACATAAATTCATTCTGCCAGGCCATTTTTTTCTTCCAGAAACATTTGTAGGTTAAATTTATATCAGCAGATTTTATGTAAGATATCATCTGTCAGCACCTGTCTAGCTTCATGCAAGATTGGGTATCATTTGTCCTCCCACAGTCTGAATAAAAGCAGAAAACCAGAATGATACCCCATGTTGTGTACTTTGCTAACTCAACAGGATATGAAGAAAGACAGACAAGAGGAAATTAGGTTGAACTGAAATGATTTGTACCATTTCACAAAATGCCACTGGGTTGCAAAATACGTTTCATATGCATAGACTGAAATTAATTGATAGAGACTTGCAAAGCGAGTAGAAACACAATAACTACAGCCATTGATTAATAGGAAAAGTAGAAGGGCTGGAGTAAAGTAGAGCTCAAGACACCAAAAGGAGAAAAACAAAAAGGGAGGGGAAGGTGTGTAAGAAGAGGAGAGAATGTGTTTCTTGATTTTAATAACATTTCTACTAGCAAGTCAGGAGCTCTGCACTCAGCTCCTAACAGAAGCAAGCTGTATATATGCTCCATCTGTACAGGTACTGATTTCATTTATTTGTACACAAGTGATAATATCTGCACACTGATCCCAGCAACACACCCAGCACTTCCTCTGCCCTGCCTCCTCACCTTATCTCCAAGTTAAAGCTGCTAAGTGGTAGCAGAACCGTCAACTCGAAGGATGGGTTCACTGCCTGACTGGCCAAAGGCCTGCATTATTTTAAAACAACTTACATGCGAACAATTTACATATTAAAGCAGAAAGACTGAATCAAGACTGTTTGGATTCATTAAGAAATTTGCGTGGAGGAGAGTATCTTCTTTCTCAGCTGAAGCTCTGCGTGCTCAGCGTAACAATCATAGTATTTCAAGGGGTTCCTCTACTTTAGGCAGGTGGAGTCTGACAAACTCTGCCCCAGGACAGGCATTGCAGCTTGTTTTACCATTTAATTGAGCTCTCTGAAGTGCCTATTGTAGCACAGCAAAAGAGAAACGTATGTTACTCCAGCCCTGTGGGCATAATATACAACTTTTCATTAGATCACTACCCAAAATCCACATATTCAAGGATAAAAATCTTCAAGTGCCAGGTGCTAAAGTGAAAGAGATTAAAGTCAAGTGGGACTCCTAAGACAAGGCTCACTTCATCTTTCCAGTTTCCCATTTAGCATATTCACTTCCATGCCACTGGAAGATGAACAAGATGGTGGCAATATCATCAAGTAACCATCTAAAACGTACTCTCTCTGTCTCATGTCTAGATAAAATTCCAGTAACAAGTGGTGCCTAACAAGAGGATTTAATGTGAAACTGGAACCACAGCTTCAGAAGACAGCAATACAGCCAGAGTCCCAGGGTCAGTTCAAGTAGACTACTCAATATTCTGCACTTCTGGAGCAGGTTGATCTCATGCACCCAGAATAGCAGGCATTATGGACTCTGAAACAATACCCTACCCTCTGCACTCCAGATCAGGCTGAGGACAACATCCTGCAGCTCATCTATATCCTGCAGCACATCTGCAACATCTCTGGAGTCACTCCAGGACTCACATCTCACATTGTCTGTGCCACAGTTCACATTATTAAAACCATGCTCCATTTTGCATTGCAGAAGATTCATGTTTTGGAAGACAAGCTAACACAAGCCATGCTTATGTTACCTGGATCTTCCACAACTCCCAGTCTTTCTCTAGGGCCAGGCCAATTCCCCATCACCACCACCACACACTCCCTAATCAGCCAGCCATGCCTGGAGATAAGAGGGCCACATGAATACTTCATCTAGGTACTGATCAGCAACTGAAACAGAAACAGTTATTTTCATCCTGACCACTTCCTGGAGAAGTCTCAGGGGAGAGGTTGCCACCCTCATGCAGTGAGGGGTGCTGCAAGACATAAGGCACTGCATGAACCGTAACACCAGAGTACTTCTTGCAAACATTATTTCCTCCAGTTCCTCTACATCCAGCCTGTAACTGTCTCTGCTTGTGCTTCTGCCTTCCAGATGTGTGCTAGCCACAATACTTCACCTTAGGACTTGGGACATTACAGACTCACAAACATGCTCATCAAATGAGCTATTGACAGAGGTGCTCTCTACCTTAGCTCAGACAGCACTGGGTTACTGGTTTCCTTGTCACAGTACTCCATGCAGCTAACAAAAAAACCAAAAAGAAACAAACAAAAAACACAAACAAAAAACAACCCCCCTCAAAAAAAATAAAAGACACAAAAAAAGCCCCCACAACACACAAGATGATCCATTTCCCTAAACATCCCTCTGCTTACCCTCACTTCCATCTGCAAGTCAGAAGAGCCTGCTTGGGGCAGCATTTGCAAAGCCCCAGTATCAGACCCATACAGCGGTAACACCCCATGCATCTCCACTGGAGTGGTCCCAGAAATGCTTTGAAAATATATTCCACCTTCTCCAGTGTCTCCAAGCCTTCGTAGCATGCTGCAGCCATCCCTAGTGACCTCCGCCCCTCCACAGCACCTTTTGGTGCAACTGCAAAAGCAGGAGGAACACCACAAGCAGTAACTTTCATTTAATTTCAGCATTAGCATAGTTGGTAAAATAAATGCTGTTGAATCAAACTCCATTGCTTAAGAGGGAATGTGACCCAGATAAAATGTTTTCCACTGTGCCTCAGCTTTGGAGTACATCACTTCAAAGTAGCTTTTTTTAAACAAACTGGCACAAAGGATGAGTTACAGCCTGGACTTAGACTTGACTCAGACTTATGCTAGGAGTGACTGACAGTCACTTGATACCACAACTGCTAAGTGGCCTCTACAAAGCTGGTCTCTGTCCATTCTCTTCAGAACCAGATGCCCATACTACAGAAGTCAGCACAGCTGCATGAATCACTGCCCAAGGGCTGATCAGTGAGGCTCAACCGTGTCAGCCACCAGAGCCAAATGATTCTCTGAACAGCACTTAAATCTGCAATGAGCCCCATCCACGGCACAGCCAAGGTACTTTACAAGAGGCTTTTGTTTTCAGTCCAATATACACTCCCAACGGGAGTTTTTAATCTAAGGAGAATTAAAAAAACACCCACATTCCTCAACATAAAAACATAACACAGATCTTCCATTGTCTCCAACACATTTAGTCTTCAAAATCTGGTTTTGCATTATTAATATGACAGATTTTCTCAGGTTCCAGGGAAGACTGTCCTAAAGAGAAGTGGCCCGATGAGAAACACTGAATCCCAGAACTTTTATACTCTTCACCTTCTGAGAATTAAGACCCAGAAAACAAGAACTTTCAAGCACAGCCTTGCAGTCAACTTTTGAACCAGCACAACAGCATCTTAACCTTGGCTTTAGAATCCATACTTCTCAGTGGCAACCCACGCCAATTAGCACTGGCCCTACTGCTCACCTGCATCTCAGCAGGGCGTTCAGAGAATGGGCAGCAGGCAGAGACCAAGTATCACAAGGCAGAGGCTTTCAGCTGTTATACCCACCACGTCAGAAAAAAGACCTTTTACACAGGCTTTTTTGTCTGCTTGGTTTATACACATAATGCCTAAACGCCAGCCCATTACCAACATCTCCAAAAGAAGAAAAAAAAAACAACAACAAAAAAAAACAGTAAAATCAAGTCAATTTCTCTTAACTCCACTCTTCTCCCTGCCAACGTCATCAACCCATTCAGGGAAAATGTGGTGGTCAAAATGTTCCAGACAACACAAGTGCCACACAGCCTACTTGAATCTGGCTTCCACCTACATCTTGAAGAAAGAGGGGAAAAAAAAAGAAAAAAAAAAAAAAAAAGAAAAAAAAAGACTTCACACGCAAACAGTTTTCACACGTTTAATGTAATGGCACCCTAAGTATACAGTACTTTCATCTTCACTAGATACTGTGTTTCAAAAGTATAATGGGAAAAAACAAACATGAAAAAACACTGGTGCTTTTGTAAAGTTTTAGAAACTCAACCATTTGGAGTTACATATGCATAAATGCCTTTCAAAAATTGTTAAGAACTGTACTTTTTGCCCTCACACAACAACAACAACAACAAAGGTTTTGCTGGGTTTTTTCACAAGATATGGAGATCAAAGATGGCACTTAAGAACTTCTGAAGTCAGGGGTGCCGTAAGGTTATATCAGGACTTCCACTGGAGAGCCTGCCATGAAGCAAACACTATAAATAGGAAAAGAATGTGCAAGAGCTCCAAATAGGTGAGAAGCACAAGATGTTTTGCAAGCTTGTGTTCCGATAGGCATGGAGCTGCAGACTGCTGGCTGAGAAAAGCCTGCCTGAAGCTCTTCAAAGCACACCCATCATAGAAAGTCATATGGACAGCAATACACCAGATCCTGCAACACCAATGACCAGCTCTCCTTGGGATTTTACCTTGGATCAACAACCAAAACAAGCTGAAAGGTCACTTGGAGAAGACATAGGAATAATAGAAGCATTTGTTGGTTTTCCTATGACAAGTACTTAAGAGAACTAACATGGAAGCAGACAAAAATAGACAAGGCAGCAGGTAATATCAGCTAGAAAACTAGCAACCTTATCATTTCATTATCAGTTCCATACTCTGCAAAGAATTAAGGAAAACAAGTACACTTTATATGAATAAAGTTCAGAGCATCCTGAAAGAGAAGCAGCTAACCTAGAAGCAGCCAAGGACCCTTGATTTTCATGTAAAAGCTTAGCCTGAACAATGGTGAACTCATACAGCCACTTAAAACAGACTTAAATTGTGGGTGTGGCTGTTTCCTACAGTTTACAGTGCTGATTTTAACTTTTATTCCTCTAATTCAGGATTAGGAAATAGACCCAAATTCGTAACTGGAAAAAACTACCTCTGGAGAAGTCAATGGTTTCGTTCTAGTAGGAACCTGAAATATTTTTTCTCCCATGCCTAAGAACTGCTCATTCTGCTGTTTGGTTTGTTGTTTCTTTTTTAACTTAAGAAAACATTCACTAGACTAAGAAAGGCATCCTGCATCTAGAGTTGCCTCCCACCTGTAAGTTCCAGCAGTCATAATCTCTAAAGGACATTCACTAATACTCTCTTATAATTAATACTAAAGGTCACATCCTGCCAAAGACAGATGTGAACAATTCTCCTCAAATAAGTACAGAAATGCCCTCTAAAAAACTTGTTACTTGTAAGAGAAACTAATTCAGAACTTTAAAAGTTAATAATTTGTTCACTGGGATGCCCATATGATATGAATCAGGCAGATCATTTGATTCACGCACAGGACTGATGGAGTATGTTAAAGAAAACAACACAGAAAAACTATATGAATTACAGCTTTTGGCTGAATCATGTATTAATTACACAGAAGAAACTAAAAATCTCTACTTACACAGAAAAAGGGTGGAAATAACACGAACACACTCGCTCCAGCACTTTTCCTCCTACAAGAATATTGCACATTCCGATAATGTTGCACAAATTACTGGCTTTTTATAAAGACCATATATGAGGTATTAGTCTATTAATAAATAAAGAAGAACATAGAAAAGGAAAAGCACTTAATATAATGCAACAATCCATTCCAAGTATTTAGTGAATGAAAACTGAACAAGCCATACTACATACACTTGAGGGGAAGGTTGAAGTTACTCAGAGAACAGGCAGCTTTCAATATCAATCTGGGAAGCAAAGGGTTAAATCTCTTTTGATAAAGATTTTAAGAACTCAAGGCCTATTTAGAACACTGCTGATTAAAATGCTCATTTTGCTCATGTGATCAATTTGAAAGGTAAATTCTCACCTCAATTCTAAAGGGATGCCAATACACGAGTGACAACGACCTTGCTAAGGGCAGCCATTTGATATTCTAAACCTGTATTACTAGTTAAGATGTAAACTGAAATTTCTGGTTTGACATCAGTTAAGATATCCAAAAGTTTTGCTGGGGGTTTTTGTTGTTTGGGTTTTTTTTCCACTTTTGATTAGTTTAGACTAGTTATGGATTTCCTTGATGCTGAAAGTCATACCCATTAGTACTATCCTTATTAGCAGATTCCAGCACCACAAGGCATTAGATGAATATAAAAACTGTAATTTTCAGTTTTACCCTCTGTTTAATGTTAAGAATTCACCTTTCAAAATTGCAACACTGAAAAATTCTTTTTTTCTGCTGACAGGTAATAAATCTGTCAATCTAAACACGAGTTATCTATTTTTTTTTCTATTTAGACCCTTCCAGAAACACCAGGAATCTGACGGCAAGCTTATCTTGTTTAAGTTCAGAGAACAGAGGAGTATTTAAGTTCAATAAACTGAGCTCAGGAAACTACATGGTACATGTGGTAATATAAAAAGCATAAAACAAGAGTGGTTTCAGTATACTCTTCCAAGCCTTAAGCCTTGTTAAAGAGATATTTGTATTTTAGAAGGGAAAAAAAACAAACAAACAAAAAAAATCAAAACCAAACCTGTGCATACAAACTTACACACATGAATAGCCCTTAAATAAATTAAGGGTTATTCAAATCCTAATTTTTTTTCAGACCAATGAAAGGCTACTTGGAAATAAAAGTAATTCTTACATCACTCTCCTACCAAAGCACAATCTTAACATATGCCCTCTAGTTAGTTTCCAACTTCAGAAAGTGTTATTTTATTAATACATTTGCAATGCTGGACAGAGGTAAGACCCAGGTAAATAATTTCTGCTGCTATTTTATGTAAATTATCTAATTTGCACAATAAATCCCTATTAGGTCAAAACTGCAAGTGAAAACTTGGAAATACACGATAAAACAAAGCAGCACTTCAAAATTAAAGCATCTCCTCTGCTGCAATCCATTCACCAGCAACTGAAACAGTCCTGAACTAGCATATTTGAAAAAAAAAAAAAACCCAACAAAAAAAACCCAGATTACATTTCAGAAATTAAATATACATCTCTTGTGTTGAAGTTCAAATTTATGGGAAGTGTTTACTAAACTGAAATACACAATTTCTTCTGTCACATGAGATTGTTTCTCTCCCATTCTAAGTGTTACTGAGACATTTACATCCCAAATGCATGTTGTTTCTATTCTGAGGATTAGTTTCACCTACAATGTCTTTATAGCAGTTAAGTGTTTTTTAGAACAAACAGTTCAAATATTTTTTTCCACGTTAGCAGAAAACCAAGGAAGATTATGAAGATATTGAAAGAAGAAAAGAGATTAGAAGAAAGGAAACATTATTGTCCGGAACAGTCTGTGTATGTGGTAACCATGTTTCCTCGTCTCTGAGTGACAGTCCTGCAGTGCTTGCTGGATCCGTGAAACCTGCTGTCAGTTCGCACTGCATGTCGGTGTGCATTTTCAAAGTCGCTAAACGAAAACATTTTTTCCATATTTTCAAACACATCATCAAACAGTCCACCTCCAAAAGAGAACTCTTGGAAAGAACGTCTTTGCCGATTGTGAGCTTCCCGATGACTTCGGACGTGATTTTCAAAGTGCTTTTTTGACCGTGAGTTTTGACTAAAGAGGTCAAAGTCTTTGAACAGATCATCAAAGTTGAAATTAAATGACTGATGAAACGGGCTTCCATTATTTCCTTGTCCTCCATGACGGCCAAACTGATCATATTCTCTTCGTTTATTCTCATCTGATAATGTTTCATACGCTATTTCCATTAAAAAAAAATAAATTTACATTTTCATTTAATAAAAGAAAAAAGAAAACCATGCACATATACAAAGAATAGCAGCTTTTTCCCCACTCCCTCAACAGGACAAATTTCAAGCAAGATTTTCATTTGGCATGCAAGCCCAATCAAGCTCAATATTTGTTTAACTTTCTCCAAATCAAAATAAGCTGTTTCAAAATAAATAGTTACTTAAAATAATAAATATAGCTATAACATGAGAACATATTATAGCCTCAAAATATTAAATTTACATAATGCAACATAGGTTAACTACCAATAAAGATTACTGTTTATATTTGAAAGAAAATAGCAATGACACATGGTGATCAGAATGACTGAAGGAGAGAGGATGAGTCAGGAGCTCTTACAAAATGAACTGCTGCATTCCCATCACAGAAACACAGTGTGAGGTCTGCAAAACTACTTGCCAGCAGCCAGGAAGTTCTAGCTACCGCACAGTTACAACCAGGCACCAAGATAAACATAAAGGGAGATAAAATAAAGGCAATCAATTTCCACTATGTCCAAATTCTCAGTATTTCATAAGCTCAACAATGAGCTCAGATTTTGTGATTGGATATACGTGAAATGGATTTAGGTTTCCATCCAATCTTTGGTCCAGAACTCAAGCTACTGGTAGAAACTCTGACAGATAATATACCCCTTCTGGCAGCATTAAGTATTTAAAATGCTTCCATTTCTTTTTCTGTCAAAGGCTTGCAACTATTCTATATACTTCAACTTAAGAGTTCCCAATCCCTCCTGTAATAGATGCTAACAACTACAGTATCTAACAAGACTGTCCCTCCCTTTCATTATAATAATAGCTACCTTTCTTTCAAAAGAACTCTTCTGTAGACAAGAAGGTAAAACCCAGAAATCTATTATTAGCTTACTTAGGAGAACTATGAAGAGATGGATGTTATAACAGTCTGTGGGGAGCAGAAGCGGGAACACCTTATTTTTTGGCAAGCCTTTTTCTGTTCTTGATTATTCGCTTCCACCATTACACCTTATAACAAAGCATTTATGAATGCTGTATTCCTAAGGATCACAGGACAATTCAGGTTGGAATTCACCTCAGAAGGTCTCTACTCTAACCTCTAACTCCAGTTATAAGATCAATTAAGTTATTCAGGGCTTTATCCACTCACTCCAAGGAGATCGCACAATCTCTCTAAGCAACCTGTTCCAACATTGGCCTATCCCCAAGGTGAAAAACTTTTTCCTTATAACCACTCTGAACCTCTGGCACCTGTTGTCTCTTGTACTTCCACCATGAACCACTGAAGCACCTCACTGCATTTTTTTTATCTTCCTGTAGCTACTGGAAGGCTGCTGTTAGGTCCTCCTGAAGCCATAGGGACCCTAAGCTGGACCTTACTAAACAGATCAGAAGAATTAACCTCCTAGGGCTAAAGTTGTCCTACTGCCAAGTATTTTCTGTGACAAAAGGCATAAGCCAAAAAGCCTAATAAGCAGGAATACATAAACAGTGTAAGAGGCCTGCCTATGGGCAAGGACACAGAAACAGATCAGATATTGATATTGGCCTGGCCTGGTTTGAGCTAAATAGAACTAATTT
>NW_010178347.1:641-3185 GCF_000695765.1 Mesitornis unicolor | reverse complement strand
GGAGGTCCCTTCCAATCCCTCACGTTCTGGATTCTGTGTGAGGATCAGCCTGAGAAACGCTGCTGTGGATCAGTGGGTTCTGTGCTGGGGGTGGCAGTGAGTTCACCGCTGGTCGTTTTCCTTGCAGGCAATTAGCAAAGGGCAACGAGAGCTCATCAGGGCGCTGGAGGAGCCCCAGTGAGGACGTGGGGAGGCTCCACAGGGGCCTTCATCCTCACCCCCCATGCTGGGAGCTGGGACTCTGCAGGTGGTGCACTCAAACCGCGCCAAATCACCTTCGTCTGGGTTCTTCTTCAAGAAGAAACTTGCGGTGGCACCGGAAAGCTGCCGGACTTGCATGGTTTGATCACAATTTCTGGAGCAATAAAAAGGAGCACATCGGGATCTTTGGGAAGAGGTGGCAGTTTCCTGTTCGCTGCGCAGCGGGGAGGAGAAGCCGCAGAGCTGCTCCCCCTCCGCACACCCACACGCTTCTCTCTGTGTGATTCTGGTTGATGAAAGCCCAAATTTGCATCCGTGAAGGCTTTTCAGATGCACTTCGTAGAAAAATCAGGGGCTTACACACAGGAGCAAGGAGCTGGGGAGCTGCACCAGTTGGCTCCGCGTTCCCATGGCGTTTTGTACCGCATCAGCCTCTTGTACCCGTGGTTTTCGGTGTCAATGTTCAGCCTCGGTGTCCTTAGCCCCCTGTCCCCAGCAGAACACGTTTATCCGCAGCTGCTTGCTCACATTCAGCTCCTTGGTGCCGTTTCTTCTGCTTTTCTGCCCCAATTTTTCCCCGCCTGCTCCCTCCCGGCAGAGCCTGCGTGAAGGGAAGAGCCGTGGGCGTGCACAGAGCTGGGGTCGGGGCGGCCCTGCCCCAATGTCATGGCCCAGGGAAAGGGGTTCACCTTTTCCTGTGAAACCTCCGTGAAACTCCTGCCCCCACACTGGTTTTACCCAACTCAAATTGTTCTTTACTGGTTTTTACTGGTTTTACCCAACTCTGAGTTGTTCTTTACTGGGTTTTACTGGTTTTACCCAGCTGGAGTTGTTCTTTACTGGTTTTATACTGGTTTTATCCAACTGTAGTTGTTCTTTTTAACTGGTTTTTACTGGTTTTACCCACCTTGAGTTGTTCTTTACTGGTTTTATACTGGTTTTACCCAGCTAGTGCTGTACTTTACTGGTTTTATACTGGTTTTACCCAACTTGAGTTACTCTTTACTGGGTTTTACTGGTTTTACCCAGCTGGTGGTGTTCTTTACTGGTTTTATCCAACTGGAGTTGTTCTTTTTTACTGGTTTTTACTGGTTTTACCCAGCTAGTGCTGTACTTTACTGGTTTTTATACTGGTTTTACCCAACTGGAGTTGTTCTTTACTGGTTTTTAACTGTTTTTTTACTGGTTTTACCCAACTGGAGTTGTGGTTTTTGCTGGTTTTTCACTGGTTTTTGCTGGTTTTTCACTGGTTTCCCAGCCAGGGAAGCAAACCCCCACTGCTGTCTGCCTGCTGGGGCATTACCGAAGCTTTGCAAACGAGGTTTTTCTCCTAAACGAAGCAAAGAGCCTTCCCCAGGCTGGCCCAGCGCGGTGCCGCAGCCCTTGGTTGTCCCCGCCGGTCCCAAATTTCGGCATGTTTTCCTCGCTGCGTTATGATCCGGAGCCGTTGGAGCCGTTGTTGCCCCGGGCTTGGCTCCGCCGCCTGCGCTTGGCCCCAGTCCCCTATGGTTTGGGGTTTGTTTGACAAAGGCTCTGGTTTTGGCTCTTGCTCTGCTCCTCCGCCCCAAAGCCTCCGGTTCCGCTTTTCCAGACGGGGCTGGGTTTGGAGGAGCCCAAAATTTGGGAAGCGGTCAGCGTCCCGAAGGGGAAATCTCACTCCAGGAGCACCCTGAGCGCTGCTGGGCTTTGGTGGAGAGGAAAAGGATGGGGGACAAAAAAAATTCCCCCTTTTCCAGCCCCTCCACTCCCCTTTGCCCCCACTCAGTGCCCAAACTTGGCTTTTTGTCCTCAAAAAAAGCCCAATTTGGGGGTTTTCAGTGGTGCTGGAGCTCGTTTTGAGGTCTTGTTTTTGGGAGAGGTGCAGGGCTGGGTGACCCCAAACCCCGGGGAAGGAGCAGGACTGGGTGACCCCAAACCCCAGGGAAGGAGCGGGGCTGGGTGACCCCAAACCTCAGGGGAAGGAGCAGGGCTGGGTGACCCCAACCCCTGGGGAAGGAGCGGGGCTGGGTGACCCCAAACCCCAGGGAAGGAGTGGGGCTGGGTGACCCCAAATCCTGGGGAAGGAGCGGGACTGGGTGCCCCCAAACGCCGGGGGGTGCAGGCCTGGTGTGGGAGAGCTGCGGGCAGTGGGAGTTCGCCTGCTCTCCCAGTCAGTCCCAGTCAATCCCAGTAAGGGACTGGGGTGGCGGCGCCAGGGCCAGAGCCCACACTGGGCAGAAATCGGCCAACGGGGCCCCCTTGGCCCCATGCAGAGAGGGAAAACCCCATGGGTTTTGGCAGGGGACTGGGCCCAGACCAGTGGGTGACTGGGAACCCCACCTCCCATCCCAGTTTGGAACTGGG
>NW_010178347.1:0-396 GCF_000695765.1 Mesitornis unicolor | reverse complement strand
CTGCCTCAGCAGCGGCGCTGGAGCAGACAGAGGCACCATGAAGTCCTTGGTCCTGCTCAGCCTCCTCGCCCTCCTCGCCCTCGGCCTCTGCCACAGAGGTACTGGGATGAACTGGGAATAGTGGGGGAAGGTGGGGGGCTGTACTGGGAGGAAAGGGGCTGAGTGTTGGGGTGCAGGGATCAGGACCCGCTTTGGCAGGTTGGGGGGGGTTCTGGGTGAAGGGAGGGGATGGGTGGGAGACCCAAAAAAGAGTGGGGGGGTGCCACTTGTTGCCCCCTCCCCACCCCACGTCCTCCCTCGCAGCCGCCAATGGCTCCGTCAGCGCTGATGAGTCGCCCAGTTCTGAAGGTGAGCACCCATGTCCTGCCCTGGGATTTGGGGGGCACCCAACCCTGT
>NW_010178346.1:0-8411 GCF_000695765.1 Mesitornis unicolor | reverse complement strand
AGTGACCTATATTCCAGGTAAGGAAATACTCATCCCCGTGACGCACGGGACAGATGCTGGCATGGAAAGCTCTGCTAATAGCTACGGTTGTGTTATTTTTCATCGAGGTGCCCAAAGGATCTTCCTTTCCCAGCCGTGCCCAGTGCAGGGCCACCCTTTGTCACAACATTAAAACCTACTTAATATTTTTTTATCATTTCACATCACAGCCGCCGTAATTGCACCCCCAGGAGCAAGGCTTCTTCCTGCCTCTGCTTTGCAATATTATTGGCATCTTCCTCATTTGGGGCCCTGAAACGATCTTTTTTTGCATTTTTCCCCGTGAAATGACAAACAGGGCTGGTTGTGGCTCAAACACTATTTGGAGCATGACCCCCTCGGCTCCTGGTGTTCTCCAAATTAGATTTTGATCTTTGTCAATTAGGCTTTGCCACTGTGGACCCGCTGTGCCGTTATCAGGAGAATCACTGTCAGGGTTGGTAAAGTCAGTGAACTTTGGAAGCCTTCCTGCCACCTTCCAGAGATGCAGCTTTGACAATTAGCACTATTTAAAAAAATAAATAAGAATAGAAGAAAAATTTTGGCCTACAACCTCATTTCTGGCAATTTTTGCACTGTTTGTCAGTAAACCAAGAATCACTTGCAGCAGCGAGAGCTCTGCCTTCCCATGGCAAAAACCCAAGCAATCTTCGTTTCTGCAAGCAATTTGGCTTTCCTTTTGCTCCTTTTAATGTTCCTGGCTTTGTAATGTACCCCGCGACGGATCTGTCTGGGGGCCAGTTTTGCTTCTGAGGGATACAAAAACAAGTGGCCAACTGAACAAAAAAGACGAATGCCATGAAATCGTCGCCGGTTGTCACACGGTGGGGCTGCGACTCTGCTCCAGCCCAAGTGTTTTGTCAACTGCTTGGTTTAAACTGGGCAAGGAATGGGGGAATGTGGGACCTGGCGTAGTCACTGGCCTTGCACCGAGTCCCATTGCACCCTGTGCCTCAAGCGCTATACAAAGTCATGCAATATGAGCAGGTTGGCTGCCAAAAAAATTCATTTTCATTCCCACATTTGAATTCCAGCTCAGCATTTCAGTGAGGTGCACTTGCAGAGTTTCATACCGACTTGTGCTGCACTGGGATGTGGGATCCAAGGGGAAGGAGAAGGCTTCCTTGCATGGAGAAAAAGTGTTGTAGGCTTCCCAAAGCAGGATTTTCCAGCGGGAGATGCCACTTCGTAGGTTTTAACACAAGGAATAGCCACAACGATCACCAGGTCTAACCCTGCCAGCACCAAAGGTCAAGGGCTTTGCTGAATCAGCATCTGTCGGAATTACAGCATCTCTTCAGAAAAACGAGTTATGAGCAAAACCTTCCCAAGATGAAGAATCCCCAGTCGACCCCACTCATGCCCTGCGGTGCTGAGGACTGTGATGTGTTTAAAGGCTGCTCCCACTGCCTTGCAGGCAGCAAATCGCCCTCCCACGCCCCTCGCGCCGGTGCAGACCTGGAGCATCTTCTCCCTCGAAGGTTTCCAGCACTCCGAGGGGCAGCAAAAGCCTCCAGACTTGCAGATTTGGCAGCTGATTTTCCATATATTGCCTCCAGAGAAACCACTCTCCTACGGGCAGCTGGGAGTTGATAAGTGGCCTGTTCAGTTCCTGCAACGACAGTGGAAAAAGTATTAAAATAATGAATAGAAATAATATGCAAAGGGTCAAGAGGAAGCTATGGGATAAACACGGAATAGGGGTAAAATCTAAAGTCTAGTAATGTAAAGTGAAAAAAATATATTTAGTAGTTTAAAAATAATATCATGGAAAGGTAGGAAGTGGCAGCACTAACGCAGAAGCTTAGAAATGTTACAGCATAGAGAATACAGCTCAAAGAAGAGGAAAATCAATAATTTTCGAACTCCAGAAAGATACATGGTTTTCCAAACTTATCAAACTTACCGTGAAACCCTGGGAAAAACAGAAAACAGATATAGAAAAGCACATAAAACATTGCGGTATCACAAGCCCATAAACCAAATAAAAATAAATATGTCATATTACTGTATTTACTTCCTTGTCCTTCTTACACCGCCTGGCTGAGTTATAAATTGAATATGGATGAAGGCGAAGGTAACAAATCCTCACATTTCAAACATAAAGACGCAGCTGTAAAACAAGAACACATATGCCATCCACCTGTCTTCGAGAGGCAAATAAGTCCTAGAAACACGCGTAGTCTGAGTGCCATACATGAAACATTTACAGCTTGCGAGGGGAAACGGTCCAAGCCTTCTTTTTGGGGGTGGGACCTACATCTCCATGTAACCAACTGGACTGGCAGGGTTATTTCTGCCAGAAAGGGCAGGACTTGGAGATGGAGAAGATCCTCAACCCCATCTCCATGCCCATGCCCATGTTGGGTTGACATCCCTCCCGCACATCTGTCTCCAACACCCCGGTGATGCAGCTTTTGGCAACTTTCCACCTGCAGTAACGATTTGGGGGTTAAACATCAGCATCTGCTTCCTTTTACCAAAACCAATGTTTTATTCCAAGCTAGATCCAACCTTTCCCCCATGTTTTGTTATCAGGTGCATGAACTAAGAGCAAGGCAGCAGAGGAGCTAAACACAACCCCAGGAGCTCGGCTTCTTCCACGGTGACTTTCTTGGGGAAGCTGGTGTCATCCAGCGAGAGGAAAACGAGCCCGTGCCACTCGGTCGGGTTTGGTCCCTCGCTGCCCCGTTAGCGGACGACGCCGAGGGACCAAGGGGAGGAGGTCAGGCTCTCATCTCACCACTCCTCTGACCCGCGCACACAAAATTCACGAGCGCTGAGGATGCCAGCGGTTCTGACACCGGCCGGGAGGAAATTAGATGTGGGAAGAGCCCCGGGGGTTGACCTTCCAGAGAGCACTGGTTAAAGCAGCAGATGAAAAGGCTGCTTGGGAAAACGGTCACCACGAGCTGCCTTGGATGGAAAGAACTGATTTTAGCAAGACTGTTCGTAGGGGAGGTTGCAGGAACGGTTTGCGATGGTCTGGGGTATTATCACCTCCTTGTCAGTCACTTAATTTCTTCAACCAAGCCAATTTACCTGAATTTTTTCCGTATTTTGCCCTCAGTTTCAATCAGAACAAAACCTGTTAATCTTTCTGCAGGCACAGAAATCCAGAAAATCCTTTTTTTCGAGTTATTTTTTACAGTGACAACTTACCAGTTCTGAAAGACCCGTGCGCTGGAAAGTAGAAGTTTGGCATTACAGCGAACCTCATGCAAAGGGCAAAGCAAGGCCAGATTTTGAAGAAACCTGGTTTCTAACTGATCAGCTTATTAGGGTTTGATCCAATGCACTTTGTCACCGAAAAGGTTTGGTCCAAGCCCTTAAAATACACAGTGCTGATAGTTTTCTATTTCTCAGCTTATTCAGAACATGTACTAAGCTGGCCTGACTACAAATTAGCTTGATGGAGAAAGCCAGTACTAAATTTTTAGGATATTTTATTGTATAGCCCATCTAAGAAGTGAGGCACAGATCATGAAGTTCATACATCATTTTGCAGGATTTATTTATTCTTTCTTGCCAACACAGCTCCAAAGCACAGAGGTCAAATCCTGCAGATCTTGGAGTCCATAGTTCTGCCACTGACTTCACTGATGGCATAATTTCAGGCATGAAGACTAAGTTCTTGCTTGAGGTTTATGTTCTTGTTTTAGCTGTGCTGTTAAAACCCTTCCAAAAAAATCTCTATTAAAAAAGCCTATAAAGGGTATTCATATCAATGGCATTCGCAACTCAAAAACCAACCAACTATCCAAAAAATGCATCAGAGAAAATGAATGGAAGCACACATCCAAACTTGATCATCTCCCGCTCAACATTGATGGCATGGCTTTGGGAATCACCCAGTGAACTATCGCAACACGCCACTGTACTTCGCATTTCTCAGTGGCTTTTGCTGCTGTTGACAACGTGTGATATTAATGGCCACGCTGTAAGATCATACCACTGCAAATTAAAGTATGTCTTACCTTCCTGGCTAGCTCTAGCCAACATGACTAATTGCATAGGATGCCAACACGAGCCTCTTTGTCCTGCTTAAATCCTATTTATGCCCCACACCATTCCCCTAAGTGACCAGTGGACCTTTTGCTGGCCCCACACATAGGACCACAGTCACCCGGTGTAATTCCCACTCACCATCCCAGCCACAACAGCATTTATAGGGTGAATGTCTTTCCAGATATGGACATGGACAGATGAGAATAATAAATGTGGCTTACAACTCATTAAATGTAAAGCTTACTTTCTCCCACACCTGCAAATACTTGCATGGATCAGTTCTGGAGAACAAAGCCAAGTTAAAGGCAACTTCCAAATATCCAAGTGGAACTCATTAATGCGGAGGCCAAGACTTTGACGATGGTATGAAAATTGAAAGAAAAGCACCTCATTTAATGGGAATAATAATTTTTTTTCAGTTCACATGTGTTTAAGACATCCAGAGCTAAAAAGAAATTGCAAACTTCATAAGATAAACTATATTAACTAATGTTAAGAAGTTAAGACTGGAAGCTATTGGCTACTGTGGTCCACCCTGAACCTCCTTCTGCCTCGCTTTGATAAATAATGTAGGAAGTTCTTTTAATGAGGTTCCATCTTCGGTATTGAAATACACCCCATTTTCACCTCCATAGCATTCTGTGTGCGTCTCCATACCCTCACGCAGCAGTGAGTAGGTGGTAGCAATGTGCAAGGACAAATAGGCCTGCCCACATACCCATATCCATAACTATGGAGCAGGAGGGAAATGCCGTAATTGTCTAAGTCTACCACAACTTCTACGTGATTTCACACTGGCTGCAACAACTGAAGCTTTACAGCTGAATTCTACAAGATTGGCAATTGCTGGCTGCATAAAACACAGTTTACACCCAGTTGTAGGGGTGTAGCTTGAAACACCAGCACTGAGTAGTGACTGACGAGTGCAGAAGCATTCAAAATCTCTGTTTCACCACTTCCAGTTGTTGCTGGCAACGACCCACTGTCATCAGCCTCTTCTGCCAATTTGCCTCAGTTTTCCCATCTGTAAAATGGAGACACATATTTCTGAACGTTTATTCAAATAATGTTTCAGATTCTAACTTATTAATGAGTATAAAATAAGCACTTTAGAAAAGGCAAGTTGTTATACATTTACTTAAATTCCTGGTATTGTGAATATAATTCTTAGTTACAGGTTGTTTATGCACACACACACATATATTTATGCATTTATACACATTATATATCTGTGTGTATACACATTATGTATCTGTTTTAAGCTATAAAAGCATATTCTGACCTCTGTTAATCTGGGACCACTCTAAAACACCAGGTTAAGCTCCAGTTCTAATTCCTTTTCTGAATTTTGCTGATAAACAGGACTGGATCCACTTGTATCTGCTTGAACTCAATAGCAGGTCAGCAGCAAAACCAATTGGAGATCCGCAACATCACAGGCTACAGCAAATCTAAAATGACCTAATCCTGTTCCCACTAACTTCAAAAGGCTGGGTATTTATGGCAACATCCTGACCCACACTGGGTCGATAGGGATTTTTGCCACCGACCAAAATGAAATCAAGATTTTGGAATAAGGACCTGATCCAATTGATTTGTGTGATCTACAGGCACAAATACCTCCTGAGAAGACAAGGAAAGTTGCTGAAATTGGCTGCAAGTCAAATTCGGCCTAGGCTGATCTGACATTGTAATCAAAGCTATGTTAGAAAGCATGTAATATTATACAAATATATATATATATTTTCTCAAATGACTCTACAAACCCACAGGAAATTTTTTTTTACTTAAATGAGAAGGAGAAAATCTATATCTTGGAGAGTGAAAAACAAATTAAAGGTTCTTGAAGGGTGTTTCTTAACATTTACCAGTGTTTTTCCCCATGGAAAAGATGAAAAATTAGCTTGAACCCTAGAGCTTTTGGTCTTTTGTCATCTTTTCCTTTTTTTTTCCCCACCTCAATGAATATAGATTTTTTAATCCTATAGACAGAGATTTCACATATGTAGATTTGAAAGCTTTCTCACTGTTACGTGAGATTGTTTTAAATTAAAAACGCATCGGGGACTTACCTGTCGAACCAAAATGCGCCAGCACTCAGGCGTGAGCAAACACCACATGAATCTGAGTGATTTTTTTTTGGATCGTGTTTTTAGAGCCTGTAACAAAATAATCCTGGCATCAAGAGGAACGCGGTGCTGTCAGGCTGCCCGTGATAAGATAAGGATCTCTGCTGTCTGCTCCTATTAGGCTGCGCGCAGGGAAACATCAGCGGTCATTAAGGGGAGCTTTGCCACGTCCCATCTGGGTCTCATCACAGCCTCGTGGAGCGCGCAGGACTCTGCAAAGTGCAAGAGGAATTAATGCTCCATGCCCCGTATTCCTATTTCCCTGCTCTGTGCTGCTCTTCCCAGCTCGAGTTTGCTCAGCTTGGGCTCAACCACTGCCTCCTTGATGATTTCTTTTCATGTATTTAGGTTTCCCTTTGCATCTCCAGTTTATGGGAGCTGATCGCTGGGCTCACCACAAATAAACTCCTTCCTGCAGCACACAGAAAACTCCCTTTACTGCTGTACAGCACAGGGGACAGGTACTGCTTTTCAGGAGCAAATATTATATTTCATCATAAAATAGTTTAAGGACACTATCAGCCATGTCACTTCTAAAGCGTAACCTTAAGGTTAAAACAATAAACAGGGATTCAAAAATCTGCGATCAATTTTTGGGGGGCATAAATTACTTAATCTTTAAAGCACTCGATTCTCTGTCAGTAAAAAGGAGATGGTGTTATTTCCTCCCTCTCCTACCCTTTTCTTACCTGTTTGTTCAAATGCAAAAATCCTGAGGAAGAACGTTCTCAGTCTTTACGTTCCTGAAACCTCACACGTGGCCACACGCTCATTTAAAGCCTAGGGATACAAAGCAAATAATATGAGCAAGGCAGATTCATGTTGCACCTGATTAAAAAAAAACATTGACTGGCTAAAACAATCCAAATAATCAAACTGCAATGGCTAAATTAGCTAAAAGTAACAAAATTCTTACTTAGATATTCAGTGTTTACTTTTTCACACATTCTTGAACATCCCTTTCAAATCCACGTTTTGATGACAACTCCTCTTAGGGGTTTCTTTCAGGGTTATTTGTGGGAAATGAAGACCAAAAAGGTGAAAAATTAATTTATTTAGAAAGACTTATGAATATTTGTGTGAAATACGTTACCTACCATCTTTCAGATACCCCTCATTAACTGAAAAGCAAGTATTCCATAAATAGTTAATGAAAGGTTTGTTTGCTTAGGAAGAAAATTGAGAATTGTGTTTGCAATCCTAACTCACCCAATTCCCCCAAATCCATGCATGACTTCTGTGATTACGATATCATTCTGCATTTGAGGAGTTCCTATTGACATCAAATGAGAGGTTTTTTGGTGAGTTTTGCCCAAAAACCTCAAATATTTGAAGAGATACACCATATTCTCCTACTAGCCCCAAAACCAACCTCCTAGAGATCTCAGTGCTGCTGTAAACTGTGGCAAGGGCTGACCCATCCGTGGTGCTGGGATTTGGCGCTGCTCACCTCGGTCACCGGGAGCACGTCAGGGTGATGGAGGGGACAGAAAGTGCCTTGGGACCACTTGGGGATGCTAAAAGAGATGTGAGATGAGACCTGTATGAAAATAAAGCAGATTTTTCCCTCTTTTTTTTTTTCCCTCCATGCATTATTAAAATTGAGATTTTAAAAATTAAAACTTCATTTTTCCTGTAAAAAAATGCAACAGATGTGTGTGAAGACAAAGCCGGTGCCTGCGCTACCTCGTTTTATAGCTGTGCTAAGCAGTTACCGGAGGAGAGCGCAGTGGAATGACTGCATGGATCTGTCATCTGTTAATTAGGGGAATCTGTACAGAGCCAAGTTTTATAACCTTGCTCCATTTTAAGAGGTTTTTACAGTTACTGAATGCATTAAAACCCAGAAAACGTTAGGGGGATTGTCCATTGAATTCTACGCACTGGAAAGCTCACTCGTTGGGCCTACGGGGAGAGCTGATTTAGTTTTGCTATATAGCCCTGTGCGCACAGCAAGCAAAACAACGGTATAAAACTGTGCAAATCGGAGTCGGCGTAAACCACAAGACACTCGGCAATAAACCTTAATTTGACTACGAAAAGCAATTTATAAAAGAGAGCTCTCGAACATCTCAGGTTCCTCTAATCATATCTAATTCTGGATAGATACATTCTGGACGTGGAGCATCAGGAGGCACTGGCGAATGCTGGACCCCTTGCTCGGGCAAAATTGTTCTTTAAAGCCAGTCTACGTTTTGCCACGGACCACAGGAAAAAGAGACTTTTTTGGTAAAA
>NW_010178345.1:0-8596 GCF_000695765.1 Mesitornis unicolor | reverse complement strand
TGTGTAGTCAATGCAATGGAGAGCTATCACTTGACCAAGACTTCCATAGACTAAGAAATACCCCAGGAGGTAGAACAAGGAGGAGTTTGCTCCTACCCGCTGCTTTGCCCATGATACGCTGGTCCGTAACACAGCAGAAGCTAAGCATGGAATGTGGAGAAACCCTCCTAGATATTGTGTGGCATACAGAGGGCACACTGTTTTTCTGAGCCATGTTGGCATGGAGATGCCCCACACTTGGCGAGGTGGCTGGGGCTGCCAGCGTGAGCGTGAACGCAGGGCTGAAGGTCGTTCTTGGTCAGATAGCTACTCCCAGCTCTTTATGCGTTGTCTGCAAAGCAAATGCCTTGTTCAAACACGCTCCTCCATTGGCAAACAGGGAAAGAAAAGCAACGAAATAAAGCTGCTTGAGGCCGGGAGTGGAAATCTGCTCTGGCCTGGGCAGAACTGAACTGCTCTGAGCTGAGGTGGGAGGGGAGGCAGCAAACAAGAGTCAGCCTTCAGATGTGTTGAATGGTGACGAGCGTGGAAGTAGCCACATGTCCTCATAAGTCATCCCTCCTTCCTCATAGCGTGCACAGTTGCAAAACTCCTTGTTGCTGTGAAAAGAGCATGTGGTGTGTCCTCATCTCTCCTGCAGGACTTTGTGAAGCAGAGGGATGCTCGAGCCAGCTCCGACCACAAGGGCAGATGTGCTGTGAGAGAAAGGAGTTGGTTTCTGTCCCATTTCTGAAGCCCTGAGGTGGGGCTCTAGGCAAAAAAACCCAGTATTTTCTGCAACCGTCTTCTGTGAGTGGAGTTGGGCACATTCTCAGGCACATGAACCTTTCTGTGGGTCCAGAGTAGAGCAGATTTCAAGCCAAGTCCTGGCCCAGGATGACTGAGTGTGACTTAATGAAGTCAGCTGGGCAATTAGGCGAAAAAGGTGGTTGTCAGGCAGAATGATAGGTTAGGAAGGGTGGGCGTGATTTGGTCGTTAATTCCATAAAACAGGGAGAAAATAGAGGCAATAATTACCTGTGAAGAGGAGAAGCTGCTCTTGGGGAAGCCTGTAAAACGCTGCGAGAGCAAAGACTGCTCTTCAATCCATCATCTTTAGGGCCCAGCAGCCACAAACTGTGTTCCTGTGTTTTCATTTTTGCTGTTGGTGAGTGAGGCTGAGGTGTGAGTGGGGATGGTGGGGCATAGGTGGTGACTGTCATGGTGGCCAAAGCAGGAGCTGGTCCAACTCGGGTCACCCAGCTGTACTCAGGGCTGGAAGGGATCACCCATGCTTTGTGTCACCTCTATGGGGCTGGGGTCTGGTGTGTGGCTTAGGACCCACCGAGCAAAAACCCAGGATTCACCTCACTGACATTAGGTGCCTAAGTCAGGATGAGATGACTTGTATCACTCTGAGTACAGAGGAACAAATGCTCTGGGGTTAAGTGTTTGCCTTCAGACAGGAGAAACCCATATGATGAGACTCTTAATGTCTTTCCAGTGAATGTCCTTGCTAGACCAGAGTGTGTTGCAGTCCTTTACCACACTTCCCACCTCAGAGTGTATTGACCATGTTACCTCCACTCTGTCTTCTCTTTTTTTGCCTTCTCTCCTCTTGCCGAAGTTGGGTTTTGCCAAGCCATGAGGCACCTCCAAGTTGCAGATTCATCCTATCCTAAGACGTAGGCGCTTCCATGGGAGGACAGATCCTGCCCCTCTGAAATACCAGTGCTAGGAGGAGATGCCTCCATCTCTGAAAGTACCAGGGGACATCAGAGAGAAAGCCTGGAGCAGATGGCTTGGTTGTGGATGGCCTCATGTAGGTGGGATGAACCCTACCCAATGTCAGCAGTGGGTTCCCAATGTGACTCTTCATAAATTAGACATCTGAAATCTCTTAAAAGACCTGATCCCTTTGGTTATTCCTCAAAGCGTTACTGGACAGCGGACCTTGTGGCCTCTGGAAGCCACCAAGGCTCAAAAGTCTATCAAGGGTCAAAGAAGAACTGGCTGTCTCTGGGTGATCAGGGACAGAGCTGATGGTGCATTTCAGGAGTAGGTTTCAGAGCTGCTGATGGGTTTCGGGAGGGATGTGAAACCCAAACCTGAGGTCTGCTCACTGTGTGAGTCCCTCAGTGCCAGCACTTGGCTCCCAGGAGCATCCTTCATGGATGTCACGTCCAGTGACAACTGCATGACATCCCTGAGCACAGCAGGAGGTGGCTCCGTTCCTCAGCATCTCAGCAAGGTTTGTAGAGGACTTTGAAGGAGGGGTAGTCTTTCAGCATGTCCATGGGAGGAAACCCTGAGCAGATTACCGAGGGTGAAGTGCCGCTCCCAAAATGATCCCCCTTGTGCAAAACAGGAGTCGGCCTCCAGACAGCTGATGCAGGTCGGGAACATGGAGACTGGTGATGGGGGCTGAGCTTTCAGTCCAAGTATTTTAAGATATTCGAGCCAAATATCACCCATTTCATCTTCTGTCTGTCTGAGTGCTCCCCTCCTCTTTAATCTGCCTCCACTGATGGGTATCTCAAGACATTTATTTCATTTTTCCTTCACTCTCCCCTTGCCGCCCACTCTTCTGGAGCTCGGCTTCAGCAAAGGAGCAGAGAAAAGGGAAATACCCCCAAACCCCCATTTTTCCCTCACCTGAGGGCAGATGCTGAGCGGGGTCCCACCATCCCAAGATGCTTCTAGCCCAGTGGTGGGCATGCATGTGTGGGCAGGGGAGCTGGGGAAAAGAACAGTAGCTTTTTCTCTTCCCGGCGACGTCGACGTGGTGATCAGAGGAGCTGGCCAGAGTCCTAATGAAGATAAATGAATATCCCCTCTCCTCCGTTCCTCTGGCTTTTATTGATGGGCTGCGGGGTGAAAGGCGAGAGCCTGAATGTTCATTTAAGCAGACGTCACGAGTTTCTGCGGAGGGGAAGGTGTAAGAAAAACCGCCTTGTGCTTGAAAGTTACTCCAAGATGAGCACGCTCGGCTTTACAAGCCTTTCTCCATTCCTTCCCCATCCATCACTTCCCAGGAGCCCTTTGTAAATGCAAATTGCACTTTGATAGAAATAACGCACTGAGCCTCTATTAGTGTCTGTGTAATGGAGAGGGCTATTTTAATGCAATCACTCTTAAAAAGCAGCTCCTCTGTGCCTTATTTTCGGCTGTGTATCAAAAACCAATCTGAAACCGCGCTCCTCCCCTGCCCTCCAGTCTCTGGCCTTTACGGGCGCTGGGATACTTTTAATTTTAGGCTGGGGGTTCATGTGTGAATGAGAGCCCAGGACACCCCATGGACAAGGGCTTGGTGTCCCAAGATGGGACGCCTGGACCATGGGATGGTGATGGTGAACTCCGCAATGGGACATCCTGCATCCTTTGGAGGTTGCCATCTGGGGAAGGTCCAGCTGGGATTTTCGGGGGATGAGATGTCTCATCGTGAGACACCTCTCATCATGAGATGTCTCTCATCAAGAGGAGTCTCTTATTTCTTCCCAGACTTTTGTGTGTGCTTTCTAGCAGGAGAGAGCCTGTTTTGTTCCAGCTCTAAGCATCTCGTAGCGTGATGGAAAACGGGGCTCTGCAGAGCAGCCCCCGAGATCCCTGGTGTGTTTCTGGGCTCAGCAAACTGATTTTTTTCTCATGTCCCAGCCTGATCTCTCCCTCCCAGGATGTGCAGCAGCAGCTCCAGCGCTGAAATCAGTTTAAGCTGCTTTCAAAAAAAAGAAAGAAAAAAGAAGACTTTAAGCCATTGAGATCCCCCTCCACACACACACTTTGGGAGGTCAGAAAAAAACTGCTTTGAACTGTTTAAAAACAAATCTGAGGCATCATTCATCTTCATTAATGAGATATTTAACCAGTTCCTTTTAATAACTTTTTGATGCATGTGCCAAATGAAAAAAACATATTTGGGTCTCATTTTCTGCTTAAAAGGCCATTATGCTCCATGCCTTTTCCCACCTTAACCCCTAAATCCTGGGCTTTTTTCCTGGTGTTATCATCCCACTCCCTCAGAGCAGCACAGGCTCCTTCTCGCCCTCCCCGTGTGCACCATCAGGATTTGTGCTGGCGAGGGTCTGCCCATAGGTCAGGGAAAGGGGGTGATTTTACCACCCCTCCTGGGTCTCCTACAGCGCTGCCATGCAAGACTTAATCTCCTGGATTAAATTAATCGTGGTGGTTCGATCTGTCTGCCTCCTCCTACCTGCTTGGGTATGGATTATACTGGGTGCTGGAGTGGGTTTTACTGGAAACCAAAGCCATTCAGTAGCATAAATGCGGAGCCCCCTCCCAAAGGATAGCTCCAGAAGTGTGGTCCTCCAGCACCTTCCCAGCGGAGATGAAATATTTCATACCAGTCAGAAACATCAGAGCGACTCTTCTCAACTCCGGGGTGGGGACCACCTCTTTTTGGGGGTCCTCGACTCCCAGTAAGAAAGATGTGTAGGGAGAGAAAAGTCCTTTCATAAATCAGAGAATTGTGGAGAACAAAGGGAGGAAACAGAGAAAGCAGAGGGGGGACTTTCCTGTTTCTCGAAGAGCAGAAGAAGAGGAATGGGGAAGGCAGCGTCGTTAAAGTGAAATCCCCGACTGGAATGACAAAAGGAAAAGAAATTAAAGCCAGATTTGTTCCCCTGGGCTGAAGGAAGGAGGATCCCCTTTGGTTTGTTCCTTCTTTCTTGTTTCCTTTAAAGACAGGAGATCAATTGCGGGGCTTAATGAGAACCGTCCAGAGCGAGAGGTAGACAATGCGAGACGGGGAAGGATGTCCCAGCGCCCTGGAGATTTTACAGCAGCTTTGAGCATCGGGATCCATCCCTGTAAGTCACAGCCCATGTCCAGACCGTGGCGTTGTGCAATGTGAGCATCGCGCACTGCTGAGCCCCATGGCTTCAGTGGGGACCGATGGTGGCAATCCCGGTCCCTCATCCCAGGGACCACCATGTCCATGGGTCCATGCTTTGGCACATGCCCATGTTGCAAACCTGTGTTGAAGATGTGATGCGCTTATGGCTGGTGGTGCACTGGGATGCTTTGGGGCTGCTGTGAAGGCACTTGCAGGCCACAGAATCCCTGAAGGAACTGGGAGGGTTCAACTGGAGAAGAAAAGGTGAGGGGAGACCTTATCCCCTCTGCAGGTCCTGAAAGGAGGGGGTACCAAAGTGGGGGTCAGTCTCTGCTCCCCAGGAACAAGTGATGGGATGAGAGGAAATGGCCTCAAGTTGTGCCAGAGGAGGGTGAGATTGGATATGGGGAAAAACTTCTGTACTGCAAGAGTGATCAAGCACCAGAAGGGGGTGCCCAGGGCAGTGAAGTGATGGAGTCACCATCCCTGGAAGTGTAGATGTGGCACTTGGGGACATGGTTTAGCGGCCATGGGGGTGTTGGGTTGACGTTGGACTTGATGACCTTAGAGATCTTTTCCAACCTTAGTGATTCTGTGATTCTCTGATTGCTGCCCTCATTAGGATCCTTATCCTCCTGGACAGGAGGCTGTGCCTAATTGGGGTCCAAATGTGGGAGGTTTTGCGGCAGTGATTTCATGTTGGAGGTAACCTTGTGTGCAGAGTTTCTACCAAGAGCTAAGGAGGGCTTGCTGGGATGCTACTGGGATGTCCCCTTGGAGGGAGAGGAGAGCTCCTGGGAGTGTCCCAAAGAGCATCTCAGTATACCTGGAGACCCTCAAGGGAGACCTGGAAAGCTCCCCCAGTGCAACCCCTGCCACAGCAGGATCACCAGAGCAGTCACACAGGAACACGGCCAGGGCTTTGGGTGTCTCCACACAAGGAGACTCCACAACCTCTCTGGGCAGCCTGGGCCAGTGCTCTGCAACCCCTACAGTAAATAAGTATTGCTAAACTCATGCCAACACAGATGCCCTATCTCTCCTAGTTTTAAACCCCATCGCCCATTAGAAGGCAGAGAAGGATGCAATAAGGGGGAATAAAATCCCTGATCATTCCTCACCTCATCCTGGGAATGACCATCCCCTTCCCCAGCTCCATGGGCAGACACATCCGTGCCTCTCCCAGCAGAGCAAAGCCTCCGAAATCATTGCGGAGCTGCCTCTTCGGAGGCCTCAGCGCCCGGCCCTGGGGATGCATCCTCTTTCAGAGCACATCATTTTCCCGGTCACTTGATAGGTCTCCAGCCTAGGACGATCCCTTGAGCTTCAGCCGGAGAGAGGGACCTTTCACGGGGCAGGTAAGGGGGCCGGATGAGGGGGGAGCGGGTCCGAGGTAATAGCTCTGAACTTGCCTGGGGACCCTTAATGAATGCAAATGAGCTTTTAGCTACTGGGTCACTCCTTTGTGCTCCTACACCGTAACCGTTCACGTGCCCGGCTTGAATGGCGAGGGGCACGGCGGAGGCCGGAGGGATGAGCAGGTACCTTCTCACACCAAAATGTTAACAACTTCCTCCCCACGTCGCTTGCCAGCGCCGGAGATTTGATACGGTTTCACCCGGGGCCTTGAAAAACCCTTTGCAAAGGTGGTTTGTTGGGTGGTTTTTGTCCTTTTTGGTTTTTTTTTCCTGGGGCCTCGTCACCCTGGATATTTAATACTCGTTTATGGGTTTGCTCGCCGTCACGCAGACAAGAGGAGGCGATGCAAAACGGGGGGCGATGCCTCCCAGTTATCCCGTACCAGTACCCCCAAACCAGCCCAATGAGACACCCCACAAAGCACCTGGTTATTGCTGAAGCTGCTAATTTCTGTTCCCACCATAAATCCAGTTAATTTAGTGCAAGAAGATGGGTTTTCCCTTCTCAGAAAACCTGAATGCAACTCAAACTGGGTATGAATTTATTTCCCTGGTTTTTAACTGGGTGTGTGGATGGATTTTGGTTTTTAAGGGTGTTTTCCTTAGAAGAAAACTGAATTTTGTGAGGGGAATGGGAAAACTTTGTAACTCAGCGATCCTAAAGACGGGGTAGAAAACCATGGGTGCATGTTTCAGGAGATGGAGAATTACTCAGAGGCAACACCACCCCCACCTTGTCCATGAGTGAAATATCAATTTATTCTGGGGTTTTCAGTGGGGTCATTGCATTTCCTTTTAGTTACAAGGTCACATAAGCAGTTTCCAAGATTCAGATGGGTGCTGCTTGCAAGGGGATGAAGCAGTTTTGCAAGAATGCTTTCACCTTCATTCCACGTGTCCTTGAGGGAAGTGGAAAACTTCCCCAAACTTCCCAAAACTAGAAAGACTAGTTCTGAAAAATGCAGTTTTTCTTCCTCTTCCCCAATACCTTTCCTTTCTCACAAACCTCCTTCCCATTTTCAGGACCCAGAGGAAAATTATGTCCCTTCTTGCTTTGCTAACAAAAAAACGGTACATTGAAAATTGATGAATTCTGATGGGGATAAAGAGCTGATTTATGGCTTTTTTTTGTCTTCTTGAAAAAAAAATATCCACTGCACTTGTGCCTAAACGGTGTCATCCCACTACATCCAAAACCACCCTGCCCTCCCCTATCCTCCTTTTCAATGCCACCTTTTGTCCCCAGCACCCTCCTTTGGACTGGGGGCACCATCCCACACCCCTGTGCCCCTATTTTTTAGCAAATCAGAGAACCCTGAGTGGTGTTTCCACCCCAGGGACCCCACCAGCAGGTACTTGGGTGCCTCACTCTGCACCAAATGGGTGGCCCCATCCCCGAGCATCTTCCCTCTCTTTAAGGCTCCTCAGCCCTGAGAGATGCGAGTGCTGCAGGTTGGGAGAGTGCAGGGGGGGTGTCCTGCACCCACTGTGGGCTCTGCTGGGTGCCCTAAATGCTGAATGCCTTAAATTATGGGTGTCCCAAATGCTGAGTGCCCTAAATTCTGGATGCCCTAAATTCTGGGTGTCCCAAATTCTAGGTGCCCTGAATTCTGGGTGTCCCAAGTACTGGGTGCCCTAAATTCTGGGAGTCCCAACCACTGGGCACAAGCACCCTAAGCATCTTGAGTGCCCCTTTCATGGAGCTGGCTGCCAAACTTGGCTATTTGAGCCAAAAATAATGAAGTTTCAAATCGGTATGGAGGGGAAAAGGGTTGGTATTTTGGAGGGGGATCCTTTAGGAAAGCATCGCCGCTGCTGGGCAGGGCACGCAGTGAATCCTGCACTGAGTTCCCTCCCTATTTGAGGCTCGGTGTGGTTTTCATTTGGGTCTGGGTTTGTTTCCTTTCCTTGCTTTTTCTCCCTTCTTTCTTCCTTATTTTTCCCAGTGGGTTTCCCAGTGGGTCCCTTTCAGCCAGGGGACGATGGGGCATCGCCGTGGGGAGGTGAACGGCTGCATCGCCACCACTAGAAAATCCCATGCAGAAGCCAATGATCCCCACCGCTCTCTTCTTTTACTCGTTTTCAAAGGGTTTTGGATGAGTTTGGGCAGGAGCAGGGAGGGGAAAGGGAGCTGGTGGGGATATTTAGGGTGAAAATCCAGGATAACGGGGTCAATGCCAGCCCCCTTCATGTGCATCTGGCATTTTTGGACGGGAAAGTCTTATTTTAGAAAGAGATTTCTGAGCAAACTTTGAATTATTCCCACTTGGTCTGGCCTTGGAGTTGCCTTTTCAGCAGTGATTTTAGTTGAAAGGTCTGGGATATATATATAATATATACATATATA
>NW_010178344.1:0-24733 GCF_000695765.1 Mesitornis unicolor | reverse complement strand
CCCTGTAACCCTAATATAGATGTATTTTAAATGAGTTAAATTAAAAAAAACAGCCAACCAAAGAACAGTCACTTTGCTTACAGAGTTTATCTTGGGAAAGAGGAAATCCTTATAAACTATGTCAACAAACACTTCTTTTAACATTGAAGCTGTGCCTTCACTCAGAAGATTCAGTTACAATTCAATTAGCTTATTTATAGCAGCAAATCTTTTGTAGCTAATGAATAAATACCCACCAAAACTTCATTTACAGATAAAATAGGAGGTAATTTAGGGATGATGTTACTTCAGCAAGGATTCACAAAGGTCATGTGATACAAGTGTTGGGCTTCTCCTATAAATAATCAAATCAGTTAAGTCACACCTGGCTCATCCAGACCCTCCATTGTGGTGATTGAGAGACAGGACACAGCTTGATGCAAGCAGAATGTTCGTTTATTGTGTACAACTGTTTCTTTATATATTTGATTGGTTGCTAATACATATATCTAATCTCTAACAATCACAAGGTTTCATAGGTTACACAATGTTTTAACAACAACAAAAATCACCTAGATCAACATATAACAGAAACTCGTTATAATAGAAACTCATTAATCTTCTATCTTTGTTTTGTTTGTTCTGCAAGACAAGTTCCTGTTTCCATAGCTTTCCACTTTACAGTTCTTTTTAGAAACTCAGCCTGGCCCCCATGGCTTATGTCCCACAAACTCTAATACATCCCCACTGTCCAGGCTTGGGGTCCTGCTCTCCAGGCCTGTCTCTGTCCCTGCACTCCATCTTCTCATCAGTACTCTGCTTCTCTCATCTGACTTCCACAGTTTAATATTTCATCATGTGAAATATTCATTTTTAGCCCAGGCCTCACAGACATTGACTCCTTAGAGCCTTACTCTATCACTGTACAACCCTAGAGATAATGGGAGTTACTACTAAACAACCGTACTAAGGATGTATTTATGATTGTACATATTTGCAGGCTTCCTGGACTGGTCAAGCCTGCCTCACTCAGTGGAGCAGGTACTTGCCATCAATGGCTCTAGCTCTGAAGTGATCTTGTCCCAGGATGCAGAGGTGGAATTGGGGAACAGAACAGGTGACCCGAGACGTATAGATCTGCTGAATACATTTCAAAGAAAAAAAGCATTTTGATGAAAGCTGTCCACCTTTATAAGCGGAAATGAACATAATGCTGGAAAATAAAGACTTTGGAAAACCCCAATCTTCAGGCTTTTCACTGAAATTAACATTAAACTGCTTTTTAATTCTGAAATCAAAAGCTTTAAGTCACCTGTAACATGCTTCACAAGCAACAAACGCTCAAAAACCGCACTTACTAACTCGCCCTCCAGCCTTTGCTCACTAAACAACTCTCACAAACTCCCGCAGCCCCGTCACCTCACCGCTGCTTAGCGCCCCTCGCGGCACACGCCCGCGTAGCCCTCCGCGCCTCAGGGCCGCTACACCGCTACCTGGTGCCTCCGTAGCCCTCCGCGCCTCAAGACCTCGTGAGCTTCGGCGTCTCGTGCTCGCGCACGCTGCTCCTCGCCTCAGGGTCGCTTCACCGCTCCGCACCCCAGCGCACCCCAGTCCCGCCTAACTCCTCAGTGTACCTCCTCGCCGCGGGGCTGGTTCCTCAATGACCAGCGGAGGCAGAGGGCTCGACTTCGGCTCACCCGGCCCCCGCTGAGAGGAGTAAACCCAGCCAGTTCAAGGCAGGCTTGTTGCTACTTAAGCAGGTAACCTATCCCTATACTGCGAGAAGCAACTCAGTGCCTGTCTCAGGGCCGGGGATGCCCCAGCCAGGTGGGGGGTTTGCACCACGGGGGGGTTGTCCTGTCAGAATGAGGAGAAAATGCTCCTACGTAATGCTGTGCCCAGCTCCATGCAGTCAGCCGTGCTGGGAGAGGAGGCGGTGCCACCCTGACGGGGCAGGGGTGGAGTTGCATCGATGCTTTTGTGTGACGCAGGTAAAAGCCCAAATGTGAGCTGTGGGTTTCTGCTGATTGATGGCATTGGGACTCTGTAAAAGGAGAATATTGGATCATCCTCAGCTAGGAGATGAGGATGGCTCCAGATATGTGCTCTAGCAGTGGGCTACCTTAGCTTGCAGCCATAGGCTGCCAAAGACAGATCCTGAAGCCACTGACAGTGATTTAACTTTACCAGGGATGAACAGGGACAATTAATTCTCAAAAAGCAAACCCAGCTTCGTAGCTTTCTGTTAAGCCCACTCCTGGCCTATTGAGTGATCCAAATAATTTTGCCACCATGAAACAGACAGAAAAATGGCCAAGTTTCTCTTCCTGTTGTCTGGGCTCAAGTGGAGTTCCTCTGGATTTACACTGGCAGGAGCAAGACTTAAGCATTCAGACAATAATAAAGACAGAAACTGATGGGGGAGGGAGAGAAAGAATCCACGTAATTCCTCATTAAATAGTTCCATAGGACTAAAATCGGCATTGACTGTATACTCGCATGTTTGTTGGCATAAAGCAAAAAATACAATAGGTAATTGAGGCAATTTCCTGAAAATTTAAAGATTCTCCTTGGGGTTTTCATTGTCCAGAAAATTTATTCTCATGTGTCTTGCTCTAGGCTCTGTATTTAATAAACTCATTGTCTTTTGATCAGTGATACTCTACTACTGGAGGTTATAGCGTATGATCATCAAAAGGTTTAGAGATTCTTGAGAAATTCCACAGATCATTAATGTGTTTAACTTTATGCTAGAATGGAATGTGCTAATGGCTGGCATGGTCGGCATCACTGATGCCACTCCTAGGAAGAGAGAAAGTTGCTGTGCGGTGGTTCAAACCAAAGGATTTATTTATTGTAGTGTAGAACATGGTTTTGTCTGATGTTTGAAACTTTAAATTCCTGTGTGGTACCGATCAACTGTTTGAAAGCAAGTTGCTGTTAAGTTCAGTGTTCCAATCACTGGTCAGGATGAGTTGAGGTAGAACGGAGAAGGTGATTAAGAAGAGATTTTTGTGCAAAATTTACAAGGGAGACAGAAATGCAAAGCAGCTGCCTTTGGAAACGGTATACCTGCTTTTTGAGGTCTAGAGGATTACATATGCATTGCATACTACTGTCCTGTTTGAGGTCCCCGGCCTTGCAAATATTTTGGAAATAAGCCAATTACATTATGAACTGTTCTCAACTTTATCAAACAAAAATCATTATGAGGGCCCACAAACCTACCTCTAGGCAGCAGCAGAATACTACTACCTATCAGTTGAAATGTGATTGTTTTGCTATCTTAGCTATGTCGGATTAACCCTAGGACTTAATCTGTGGAAAGATCTATTGCAAAGGAGAACTTCATGCATTCATCTTCTTTATCATAATGTCAACTCACTGTACTTTCCTAAATCAGATTTTCAGTGTACTACCACAAAGCAGAGAGGCTGCGGTCTGAAGCTTCTTCAGTTGTGAGTGATCCTCCTTGGGTTGGAGGGAATTCCCTAACAGATCCAGGGGGTGGATTTCAACCTTCGTGCAATAGAAAGGAGAGGGCTTTCTAAGACAGTAAGGGAGAAAGAGATGTAGTAAGCACTACAACAGAAGATAGTGAACTGTTTTGTCAACATACCAGTTTTTGCAGTTACCAGTTACCTGCAGAAGTTACCTGTTTCTGCAGATTTTCAATGTTGCCTACAAGTAATAGCACCTTTCTTCTACAGCATGCTTCCCAGTCCCTGTACCTTATCTCTTCTAGTATGTACAGTACTGCTTTCCTCACCACAAGGTATGTTATTCTGTGTCACTGCAGATTTGTACCCTCCAAAGAAGAGCCAGAGTCTCACAGAACGACACAACAAACTAAAGCAAAACTGCAGTTCTCATTAATGAGAGGATATTACCCCATTTTAGCAGAGCATCAGAAACATTTCTAAATGATGAGATCTGTTAGTCAAACTGTCTTCCAATGGAACTCACAAAGGCCCTATTATTACAGTAATTTGTAATTGCATGGTACAAAATATTCTCCAAGCAGCAGTTTCAGGACAAAAACAAGCTGATAGGCTCTCTCCTGGATTTCTGTGGCTTGCTACATGAAACATGGGTGTTAGCAGCTGAGAGAAAGTCTCTGATTTTCCACCTGTCTTGCCTAGACTGTTTACCTGTGTATTGTTAGGAGTTCACTTTTATAAGATCTTAGAACATTCTGGAAAGTGATAAGTAACCTTGACTCCCACTGATTTCATTGAAATTAAACAGTTTGCAGTGACAGAGAAGGGTTGTATCTGCAGGATCAGATCCCTAATGAAATATGGGAATGGGCAAGAGCAGCCTTCATTCAAAATTTTAGTAGAGCATTAATATATTTATTCCTTTTGGTCATCAAATTCTTCACACCAAAGAGTAGTAACAAAGACATTAAATTTGCAGTTAAATCTCCTCTTTCCATAGCAAAACCAAGAAACTTCTTCTAAACTTAAAAAAAATATTCTAGACTACTTTTTCGCTAATCATTTGTAGCTGTCCTGTATCTGCTGGTTTCATTTGGGAACTGAAGGATGAAATGGAACTAAAAGCCAGAGAGTGGTATCTCTAAGCTGACCAAGACTCAGATAGACTAGAAATCTCATTAAAATAATGTGTTACTTATGGTAGTCCCAGAAAATGTTCTCTGTGTCTAGAGAAATACCCAAAGATATCCCAGTAGAATAGAGAAAAGGGTGAAGAGAGGGAGGGATGCAGGTTTTTAAAGAAGTTTGGAGATGCTGAACAGAATAAATCTCCAGGGAGTAGCTGGAAAAAAAAAATAAAATCTAAGTTGCTGTTTTTTCCTGGAGCACTAAGTATTGCAGGAATACCCTGATTTGGCTGATGATAGGAAAAGACAGCGATTTTTGAATACTCAGCCATAAGGATCAACTCTGCTCTCTTTTTAGGTTGCCCAGGCAATGGAGTGGTTTGAAATCTTCTCTGCTCCCTCATACAGCTGCGTTCAGTCACGTATCCATGTACAGGCAACCTCTGGTTTACGTGCCAGGACATCCAGTGTGTACGAGTAAGTAGTACAGGCTCATGCCAGCACCAGTCCTGTCTGTGTGTACAACAGGCACCGCAGGGTCATTTCTAGCAGAACACCATCTTGTTTTCTGGGTTTAGGTACTCTGCAGTGTTACTGTAAAATTGTTTCAAGTGATCATGCAATACTAGTAAGTGTTTCACAACACTGATTGATTCTAGTGGAGCCTAGAGAGGAAGCTGTATTTTCTAGTGTTTGTTACGGCACTTCAGGAATTAAAATAGCTCTAGCCAGACTAAACTAGGCTAAATTAAATGAACAAATATCCCTTCTGTAGGACAAGTGTAATAAAGTCTAGTTACAGGGCAGTGGAGGAACTGACAGCATAATTTCTTCTGGATACGGTGTTGTCAGTGCACAGCTTTGGTCTGTTTACTGAAGGAGATTTTGTATTCCTATGTATCTTATCATCAGCACTTTCAAATCAATTTTATCCTTTGAGGAAGGGAAATGAGAGTTGGAGGTTGAGTTTTTATTAGACACAGCTGGTCTGAGGGACGTCATTTGTTCCTAAAGTTAGGGCTGTCTTTCGTATGAAACCATTAGCAATGGGGGTGGATGGTGGGCAGGGGGAATCACTTGAAGTAGTTTCAACAGCTGGGGGTCAAATTATAGAGAAAAGTGGAGAGAAGTGAAATTTATAATCTATAATTTGAAACTGAAGTAAGAATGAGACAAGCTTACTTGAAGGACTAGAAGGAAAAGGATGTGATATATGGCCTGATACAGCCAAGCAAAATGAACACTGCCATTGCACTATTAGTTTGCAGACAATCCAAAAAACCAAAAGGGCCTATTAAGGCTGTCTCTGTGGAAATCTAATTAGGTCATACAAACAATCCCTGTTGTTAATAGAACCCTTTAACCATATATGAATGCCTTAAGAAGTCTGTAGCACATGTAGGAAAGTTTCTGATCCATGAAGGGAATAAGAAGTGAACGAGAGAGAAGGAGTAACAGGTGAGGAATTGGCATAGGGGAAATCTATAAAGAGAAGAATTTAGAAAGTAGGAGAGGAACACACAAGAGCTAAATTCTTCCCTAGAGTTGTTATCCTATTATGTGGGACATAATCTGCTTTGTTTGCTTGAAGTTAAGGGAATGGAAAAGAGCAATTGGTAGGAAACAGTGCATTTGTATTAAAAATAAGTGTGGGAAAGAACATGTTAAAAGAATGTGCTTGCTTAGAGCAAGTGACTGATACCAATGACTGCCTGTAGGATCCTAGTGAAAGAGATACAAAGATCAGTCTAAATTAAATAGAATTCTAAAAAGATTACTGCAACCACCTCTGGCTTTAGGACATCATGCAAGAAAGGTATCTAAAGTATGTGGGTCCTCAACCACTGCAGACTGTTAATTGTTGAGACAGCACCACCACAGAGTGACCTGTTCGCCTCTACACTCTTTACCCTTGTCTTCTTTCTTTCCCAAGGTAGCAAATAACTATGTCACACCTATTGCTCCTATTATGTCCCAATAATACTCTGACCATCTCTCTAGCAGAGGATACCACTCCTGTACTTAGTATAACTAAGTTTTGGGTAATCTTTCTGTGAACATATCCTAGAATTTTGAAAGAATTATGGACTTAATCATGGCAGGATACTCTGTAGGCCAGTGAATGTTCAAGTTATATAGCACTGTACCTACAGAGGGAGAATTTAATATCTGAATATTTGCAGAAAGCACACACTGAATGGTACAGTTGTTCATAACATGCTTGGAATGTGCTGTTTGGTAAACAGTGAAGGTACGGTATTCACATCACCTGAGCCCTGTAACTAATCCACTTTGGGTGAATTTGCAGATGGGTTATTCACAGCAGGCTAGTTATGAGCTATTTGCAACGAGGAATATTGCACACCAACATTTACAAGTAATAATGCATAATTTGATTTCAAAATGTCACAGTCCACTTACAAATAAATCAGTACTATAAAGGACCTAATTCAGTACTCAAAGTCAGACAGAATCATCAGAGACTTTAAGTCCCACTGAATCAGACACCAAAAGATTCAAACGATGAGAAAAAAATACTTCAGGTGCCTTCAATAATCATATGCATTTTAATCCAGCAATGCAGAGGTCCTACAGCATTTTACCACCAGTATTTATGCTTCTCAATACCTATATGAGAGAGGGGAATTAAACAGCTTTGGTTATGCAATGCTGAATAATTTCCTGAAGATTGTACAGGGAACCTGTATTTTGGCCTGTAAAAAACACCTCACCCCCACCCAAACCCTCAACCTTGACTCTCCATCAATGAAAACTTGGAGATGGCTTAGGTGACTTGTTAGGATTCCTTTATGCTCTGTTTTCTGTGATTCTGTGCTGTGTGCCACAAAATAAATCTGAGCCTCTCCACCATTTGGTTATTTAGCCTTCCCAGCAGCAAGTTATAACTAGACAAACCATAGGGAAGTGATTGTCTCTACTTGTTACCTTAGATAGTTTTTACGAGTATATGTTGCCTCAGAACCAAGAGCAAAGTTTGAATACTGCTAGTGTCAAGAACAAGCCTTGAATTTTAGAAACAGCTCTGAAAAAGGCCTCAGTAATGCTAGCTACCTGAAGCAGGATTTCTTCAAACTCAACTACATCCGAATAGGAGTCTATAGAAAAATACTGAGTCTATAGAAAAATATCCTCATTATAGATCACTTTATTAACAAATCTGTCTTTGTATATGCAAAGTAAGAAGTCAAAGAGCTGTCTCGAAGTCCAGCTTGCCATGACTGAGCTGCATTTCACTTTAGATTGAGATGGAACTTGTTTACGATAGATCTTTACCTATTGCAAATAAAACTGCAAAATTTCACTAACAGGGGTTTAAAGAAGGCCAAAAATAAGAGGACAAAAGCAAATTTTAAGTATTCCTAAAAATTAAGCAATATCTATGCCAATTATATTCAGGCACCTTGTATATCAGCAGGTGCCACCACATACAGAAAACTGCAGACAGTGATTTGGTAACAAGCTAACTGAGTTGATACAGTATTTTACCAGCTCCTATGACTTCATCATTGCTGGATGGCTCTTTGGAATAAATAACCTCTTCCACATGTCCCTAAGCATGCAAGTCCTGAAATTTTCAATTGCTGTAAGGTTCAAGGACGTCCTAAATCACTTTGGGTTAATAAGCAGCAGAAATAGAGGAGGGGGGTGATCCAGGATTTGTTTTCATTATTCCACCAGAAATATTTCAGATGAAGTAATTGTTAAATGCATTAGATACAATGCAGGGCAATCACAAAATAAAAACATGAAGGCGGGAGAGATGTTTGTATCGGATTTACATACTAAAAACCTGGCAGGATGTAGTGCTGTAATTTGTGGATTGCCAGGCTATGCCTGAAATCATGGCAGCATTCAAGATATGTAGAGATTCCACAGCTGTTTAAAGAGCAGTGTGTTTGTCAGGTGTCTTTGCAGAGATCTATGTTAAGAGAAACTTTTCAGAATAGAAAGGAAGTTGAATATGAAACTTCCCTAAGGAAAAAAAAAAAGAAGCCACAGTTATGTTTGAAAAACATGGCAGCTCTTACATTCTCACTCACAAACAGTAAAATTAATTTCCATGATGCTGATCAGTGGAGGATATGCAATTATAACTTCCACTTAGACTTAATATGTAATTCTGGAGTACAAAAGGTGCCTTTTATCTCTTGCTGTCCCTCCCGAACAGCAAAAATCTGAGAAGATCTGAATAGGTGTGCTATGACTGAGAAACAGAGAAATGCCAGTTTAATTAGGAGTGTCCAGAGTAGTTACTTGTTATTCCAGGAACTGACAAGTGAAAATGAGTCCTTAGCCAGTTTATGGTGGATATCTTCTAAAAGAAATTGAAATTAATTATTTCAGTCTTTGCTTACCAGTCTGTAATACAGAGGAAATTGTTTCTAGAGATTAACTTGTAAGTGACACATTTGTGTTTACCATGACTTACCATTGCAGCAAAAGGTAAGCTCTATTCTAGATACTCATCTTCTGTCACTGAATTTTTGACAGTTTTGGGTGCAGCTTCTAGCCTTGCACATCTGTGTGATGCACAATAGAGAGTACCAGAGTTGCATTCTGTGAAATTTTGTGAAGCTTGAATTTTAATATGAACACTTATTGGGTTACAAGTCTCTAAAGACATCCAAAGTCTTTTAGAACTCTTCATAGCAGCACCGAATAGATCCCTGCCCCCTTAAGCCCAGAACCTTTGGATGTTAAATTACCGTAGTGGAAAGCTGTTTGGTAGAGTCTCCAAAAGCCTGCTGCTCTCCAGGAACTCTGGCAACTTACTGCTCGCAGCTTCACGTGTACTTAAGGTGTTGCTTTTGAATTGCAGAGCTGAATCGCAGTTTTCCTAAACTGAGTTAAAACCTACTTGCTATACAAGGAGGGAAGGAAATGGATTTTTGTATATATATCTAGATGTGCATGTCCTTGCTGTATTTTATGTGTGTTCACGTACTACTGCAATGAAGGGGATGAAGTAAACACCATTAGATGGATACATGGCTGAACAGATATTTCACTTATACTTAGTGCATATGCTCCCATGTCATCCATAGGGTTTGAAGTCAGGCAGGACTCTTCAGAAGGGTTAGGGCTTCTGCAGAATGTTCATTTGTTTTATGTATCTGTCTGCTTCTTTTCCAACAGATGATTTCCCTCTCTGAGTTGATCTGACACAGATATTCCACTTGATTCAGTATCATAAGCTTCCTGAATGCCACCTTGTCATCTTTGCATAATGACAACAGGGGAAAGTAATGACTTCAGCCTGCCAGGAAGGTGATAACTGAATGGAAGCAAAGATTCACAAACGACTCTGGCAATAAGCAAGAAGAAAAGAGGCTAGTGTAAGTACACAAGTATAGATAAATTATATGTACACAATATGCAGAGATCTTGTCCCTATGACTAGGGAAGAGATGAAGGATTTCTCTTTACATGTACTGGAAAGGGGCTTGGAATTAGAGATTGGAAAAAGTAACTATGTTTTCCAAATACCAGGTTTTCCTTCTGCCTCCCTCTCCCTTATGTTTTTTCTCCTTTGAATGGATAATAACAAAGTATAAAAACACAAGAACCTGGCCTGAGTAGTGTTTCTTTTCAAAATCCATAGGGAGACCATTTACAAAGAATTGCTACCTCTGTATGAAACAAAAAGCAAAAGAAAAGCTGAAGTTGGAGCAATCTGTCTGCTGTCCTTGACAAAAAACAGGCTCAGCTTGCAAATGCAATGGGAGAGGTGACCAGTGTCCAGGCACAGATTCCCCCTTTCTTTTTTCTGTGTTGCACTCAGCAGTCCCTCATACTTCTCCCTGAAAGTAATAAATAATACTGCAAAACCCAAAATTCCCTGGAAAGTGAAGTTCCAAGTCCTTTGTCTGGCTCCTACTCTGCCCTGGTGAGACTGCATCTGGAATACTGTGTCCAGTTCTGGGCCCCTCAGTTCAAGAAGGACAGGGAACTGCTGGAGAGAGTCCAGCGTAGGGCTACAAAGATGATCAAGGGAGTGGATCATTTCCCTTAGGAGGAGCGGCTGAGGGAGCTGGGTCTCTTTAGCTTGGAGGAGACTGAAGGGTGACCTCATTCATGTTTATAAATTTGGAAAGGGCAAGTGTCAGGAGGAAGGAGCCAGGCTCTTCTCTCTGATGTCGTGATAGGCAATGGGAGCAAGCTGGAGCATAGGAGGTTCAACCTGAAATAAGGAAAAACTTTTTCACTGTGAGGGTGAGAGAGCACTGGCCCAGGCTGCCCAGAGAGGTTGTGGAGTCTCCTTCTCTGGAGACATTCAAAACCCGCATGGACACATTTCTGTGTGACCTGGTCTGAGTGATCCTGCTCTGGAAGGGGTTGGACTGGATGATCTTTCGAGGTCCCTTCCAACTCCTAATATTATGTGATTCTGTGATCCTAAGAATACACTAAAGAGCACAACGCCAATTTGGTTCATGATAGAGGCTTGAAAACGAAAAAAAAATACCCTTGCTAACCTAAATGTTGGGTGTTCTTTGATTGGTATCATTTAGCACATCAGGTGTTGTGCAGCTGAACTGGACTTGGAAGCTGTGACATGCAGTCTCTCAGAGAAATGTAAGATTTGAAAGTCCTGTTATGCCATTCATCTTTGCCATTGCTGAATTTTGTCCCTAGCACAATATTTTCTCTTGTCCTTTGTTCAGGGCTGTCTTAAACAATTTGAACATCATGGTTTCACATATTCTTTACAGAGTCTGTTCATCGTCTTGCATTTCATCCCATCACTACTCATTATACCCCCCAGAGAAGCTGTGGCAACCTTCTGCTGCCTGGTGTTTGTTTGTGGGTGTGTTCACCTTACCCACAACAGCCAGGGCAGCTGCGAATGGTGGAGGTGATCAGAGAGCAAGGAATGAGAGACCAGAGGGGAGCACCTGGTGCTGTGAAAGTACAATAGTGAGAGCTGGTGTAAAATTTCTGCCAATGACAGGCAGTTGAGACACTTGACAGTTTTATCATGGGGCAGTGGAGCACTGTTTACATAATGGCATGTGCTTGCATTTTACAGTGTTTGTCCACGTCCTCACTTACCTGCAATGCTTATCGGAATGCAGTGGTTCTTTTGCACTCCTCTCTCAGTCCTATACCACGCTACACAAGAAATTCAGTAGGGAAGAACTCAATTTATTTATCCCATCTCCCAGAAAATACCAGTAGAGACCAGATGTTTTAAATGACAGCCTTTCCAGATTCTAGCTACTTTTTGCAGAAACAACATTGCCTGAGAAAGCTACAGTTGCCATTGTTTCTAGCTACATATATTCACCGTAGATACCTTAAGGACTATGGAATGGAGCAACTAGTGACCCAGTGCTCACTAGGACTAGCCAGATTAAGCACCCAGCTTAGTTAGGTCTGTATTATAATGAGCTCAAGCCATATTGTACTATCATACCGTGCTTGAAATCATGCATCTAGGAAGCCAAACCTTCACATTAAATCTGTGGAGGCAGAGACCTTGACAATCATGTCACAGATGCAGAAGTAAATGTAAAGATGCCTGCACTAAGCCAGACATTTGTAAGCTTTAACTTGTTCCACAATCCTTCCATGAACAGTGAACACCTTGTGTGGCAAATTCTAAGTGTGGCATTCAAGACTGGCCTCAAGATCATTAGCATGTGAAAAAAACCTACATGCCTTTCCATAACAGCATGGCGCAGTGCCTGGTACGTTGAAGCAACTGAGTTGGTGGATGACCGGTGAGTGCTCTCTGACCTCCGAAGAAGAGAACCCAGGTAGTCTCTGACAAGCCTCGTCCTTCACACCCTGAGACCTTGCTATAAGCTCCATTCCTCCAGACCAGTCAGGGCAGCAAGAGGAGGGCTGGGACAGAGGACAGCAAGCCCAGAGAGGTTTAGTTTAGCAGGCTATAAATCCCCCTTCCCCTCCTCCCCTCTTTATTGCCTGTCTTTGGAAAACACAATCCGATATAAACCAGAGAGAGTGGAAGCAGGGCAATAAAACTGTACGGCAGGAGCACAGAGTGTCACAGGGGTGTTATATTACTGGCATTCCAAGTGGCTGATGTCAGGCAATGAGCAGTAGGGCCCACAACCCACTGGGGCCAAGAAATTTCCCAAGTGTCCCTTGTGGCCCTGTGACATCCCTTCTGCTCAAATCCATTCTTGACTTATGCCATTCATCCCATCTGTCCCTTGCTACTCCCAAGTCCTTGAATTATGGGTTGGAGGGCTCTGGTTTCAAAGCCATTCAAGTTGAGCACTCAGGTCTTTTGGCCACTATGGTTTGAGACAAGGGGTTCTTGAAATGCACAGTATGTTGTCTGATCTGTGGGTCTCACCATCAGCAGTGCCTCACGGATAAAGATTGTTTCTTAAATGCTCATGTGGCTGGATTAAAATCGGTATGTACTGGCTTGTTATTTTAAAAAATTATTTTAATTAACTCCTTTTAGATAGGGCCAAGAGTTTCAAAACTGCTACGCAGTTTTGAGTGCACTACATAAGTGATGGTTTTCACAGGATGGGCTCCCAGAACTTTCTGAAAACCAGGTCCCTTTAAAGTACTATAAATTGGGTGCTTAAAAGACAGTTTCCAATTGTCTTTGCCAACATGTGCTGTGAAAAATTGAAGAAAGACGCTTAACCACAAGGAATGAGGTATGAATATTGCTCAGAAACTCAGACGTACTTCCATTCATAGGAGCTTGCACAAGTATGATTTCCTGGGGCTAGGTTTCTGTCTCTTCAATTGTCTTAAGTTAGGTGTTTGCTATAAACTAACTTACAAATCTTGTCTAATTGGTAGATTGAAAGAAGTATCTCTGGAAAACAATTCATCCTGCTTTTTTTTAGGATATAGTTGCACAATCAAAATTAAGCCTACCTAAGTCATCATGAAATGACTCTTCTGTAACTAATATTTTTCTCTCTCTTGCTGTTATTGTTGTTATTGTTCGGAGTTGCTTTTATTTGGATCAGTTTTCCAACTCAATTTGTTACGCTGCTGTATGAACGGCACAAGAGAGATGGTGAAACATGCAGGTAGGGATAAGGGAATTATGAGGTGAACTTTTCGGGGGACAGCCTCCCCTTATGTTGGCTTAAAGCAATCCACATAGCTGCAACCTCAGAGATCCATACCAGGATGGCTTTGTCATCTTCTAGGGTTACACATCTTTCTGTTGAATTAGTATATGCAGCAAACAGACTAGAGACCTAACTTTAGATGACTGAAGTCTGATGAAGTGAATCTCACCATTATTCATCATTGTAAGTATATTCCAGTTCTGAGGGGTACACAGCAGTAAGCTCATTGAAGTGGTAACTTCTGAACATACATTCACAGAGCCCTGTGCTCTGAAGTCTGCACCATTTTGTAAATATGATATGTGTACTCTGGGGTAGTTTCTGAGCATGTTAGGAAAAAATATCCAAATTAACTTTTGAAGTGGACCAATTAAAGCATAGTAAATCCCTGTGTAGACACTCTTCCCAAGTATCAAAGAGGCCTTAATTCAGGTCAGCCTAATTTATTTTGTATTGAAGTAAAACAAATCAAATAAAGGTCCCTTTAATCCTAAATGAGAGTGCCTGTGCAGGCGGGTGGAAGGGGCTTAATGCTATTCAGAATTTAATAGTATTTGATAGCAATTACTTAGAATAATCTTCTTTATGAGGTTTTTGGACACTCCTCGCAAATTGAGTAGTACTGTATAACCATTGTTAAATTTTATGGGATAAAGATGACATTGAAGAGTTAACATTGGCAATTGAATTCCAAAGGGTTTTCTGTACATGAAATTTAGAGAGTTTGAATGACCAGAGAAGCAGAAAAAGGACATTTTATTATCTTGCCATCATAGATACGCATTGCTCTCCATGTAATTTATTTCTATACATTTCTGCAAGTCTGTGTAGCACTTCTTTTTAGATCTGAGCTAACTTTTTGGTTCAAGTGAATGCAGCACTTTCAAGAAAAAGCTTTTAGATTGATGATTGAGTTTCCTAGTGTACATATGAAGGAAGGTTCTCTTTCTCTTTTCCATCTATATGGATATGTAATGAACTGAGCATCATACTATTTTGCATGAATACATAAAACTTTCAATCCTGTGATCCTAAAGTGCCTTTTAAATGTCAGTGAACAAAGCCTTTGCACTGCCCCTGATAAAATTAGGTAAGTGCCATTATCCCAATTTTACAGAAAGGAAGGACACGATCCTAAGAAGTGAATTGTCTTGCCTGAGGTCACACACGAGGAGAGAATGACTGCATGGAATAAAACAAATTCTTCTAAATCCCTGTCTTGTGACTCAGTCACAAGACTGCCCTTCTCGATTGTTTTATAACAAGCCTTTATTCCACTGTCTCCCTTTCCAGAATTTCTGCTGTTAATACAATGTGGTAGCCACATTGTCTGGCACTATCTATTAAGAAAGATGGAGAAGTTACTGGTCATATGGTTTAGGGCTGCCATGGCACTTCAATACGGTGGGCTCTTTCTGCTCCTAATCCATTGTATTAGCTTCTGGCAATTCCAGCACCGTCTACCGAATTGCTGGAGGTGAAAGGTCAATGCATTAAGCATAGCAGATTAATACACTGCAGTAAATCCCAGAACCAGCACTTTAAGGAGCCAGTAATATTTCACATGTGATTGTTCTACCAATTGATTGCACCATCTTGTGAGTGTGTGTGCGTATGTGTATTTCTTTTACTCCATTTACGAGCTTTCCCAAGCTTCCCTGTTTAGTGGAGATTGCCGTGTCCCACACTGGTTGCACTTTGATCAGGGAAATTCAATACCTGAGGTCTGGGCTTTATAGGAAAGCAAGGTCCAGATTAAGGGAATTAGCCACAGTATATCACAACTAATAAAAGAGTGATTGAGCCCCACCACAGTGCTGCCCCAGGGGACAGGAGGAAAAAGGAGGGGGGGCAGTTAGCAGAGGAGGGGGAAGAAGACTTGCAGATAAAGCCATGTCCATAGTTAGAAATTAATAAACCTGCTATCGCGTCATGCCTCTTATGGTTCTAGTAACCAAAGCAAGATTTTTTAACAAAATGTTTCAGCTACAGCCTTTCCTTAGAGATGTAAAATTCTTCCCCATTTCTTCTTTCTGTTAACCTTGTCCCTCCCCAAGTTTTCAGTGCAACTAAATTGCAAGTCCTTTTTAGGAGTTCTGTGGAGAAATAAATCACATATTCCACTGATTCTTATGTCCATCTCACACAACGATTAAATAACTTTCAACAGTAGGAGCTGCAGTTTCAGACACTTGAACTAGGAGCTACCAACATTGCCATTGCACAGATATTAGGGTTTCTCTCAAGATATGCCCAAATACATTTTTGTGAAGACCTGCAAATTTTTATGAAACAAAACCAAAAAATCAACGTTTCCTTCTGCATACTGGTTCAAAAATCAAACCAGATCTGAGTACATAGTTAGCTCTTGAACTGCTGCTAGACTAATTTTGTCTGAAGGTTTTTCCAGTAATATGCCAAAACAGAGTATAACATCTATGTATGTATACAAGGAGATAGTAGTATTTATTATTTTATAAGCAGTGGTTGAGGAGGGAGTAATGACCATGCTATCAAAGAGAATCAGACTGCTGCATTTGATTCAGTTACAAATATTTTATATAAACCATAGGCTATGAGATTAATTTTCTTAAAAATCCCATTTCCTTGCTTGTTTTTCTCCTGAGTTCTTAATCCAGACCAAACTTTCCTTGTTTCTTTAAATTAATTTTTAAGAGATTTGCTTGAACAAGTAGTGGCAAAAACAGTAGAAAAACCAGCACACAGTCACCATGTCTGGCATCTCCTTTGTCATAAATCCGTCTGTGGCTGAGTGCGCTGTTGTGGCTCTAGTTGTACGTGGGCAACTTTGATTTATTTCCCAAAGTCTGAGAACTCAAATTTCAGTTTTGATGTTCTTTGTCCATGATATTTGTTTGGAAACCAAATATAGAAAAATAACTAGTTTTACCATATCAGTTTCCATTTAAATATCTGTTTACGTAATAAAGTTTGGTGCTTATTAATTTAAATCTGCCCCTATAGAGCAAAAGTGTTTAAGTATACACCTAATTTGACTGCAGTGTGCTTTAGGATCTTTTGGAGTCAAATGGTGAATACTGAAGCCAGTGGAAAGAGTATGTTGAACTAAATGCATAACTGATCACGTTCCTAGAATGCATTTTCATATCTAGTTTATTATTATGGTATAGAGTAGATGGATACATAAACAGATATTCTGTCTAGGCTGATCTGCTTGAAATCCTTATTCATTTGCCAGGTAACGTAGAACTTCTGACCATGCACAGTACTTTGAAAGCATAACTAAATATTTTTTGTCCTCTCATGTCTGACATCTAGTTATATTTGCCCTAGGTTTTCAGAAATACATAAATAAAGTAATTTTTTTCCAGGATCAGGGTTTCCTGCTAGCACTTTTGCTTTCTTCAAGAGCAGGAATCTTTGTGCCAAAGCAGACATTTGTGCTTGTCACATTTTCTCTTAAGCAAACTAGGTTCCCAGCTTTCTCAGCTTTGATATAATTCCAAAAGGTGAGACAAATAATGAAGAGGAAAGAGTATTAAATTCAAGTTAGAATATGTTGTGGAAAGCTATCAATAATTCATGGACAAATGGTTGGTTGATGTCAGCTGAAAATTTTGGTTAAATATCAGTTCCTAGGAAGATTCTTTCCTGACACGATTGAACCATCTCCTTGAATTGTCAGAAGTGTGCTAAACTTAAGAACAAAATTATATATATATTAGTTGAGAGAGAGATGGCCACAGCATCAAAATGTATTAAGCTTGCCTGAGTATGAGCAAGCCCTCTTTACTATGATACGTAAGTTAAAGCACTCATAAGAATATTATTTTATTTAAAATTAAATTGGAAATAAGGTAGATAAATTCACAGTTTTGTGATCACTTGTTTTTGAGAACTTTAATGTAAATTTAATGTCAGGAAAATCTTATTAGGTGATTTTCTCTTATGTCGACTGTTAACTTACAGTAACTAGAGAGCAGTTCAAGTGACAGACTGTGGCAACAAAGCTACTTTACCTTATCTAACTGAATATGCTCATTCTAGTAATAATGCTGAGCAGTGTTCTCCACACTAATCCCTCGCTATCACCTATGACTCCGTCATTAGTTGCAGTATGTGCTGGTTTAGATTGTCTGCTTTCATTATTTAATTACTCGTCTGCCAGATAACACAAAAAAATTCCCACCTGGCTTTAAAAAACAAAAAACAGCCATAATAGTCATATCAGATGATGCCTTTAAACACAATGTCCTATGCATGAATGGATCACAGATCTGGGTATCAGTGAGACAGAATTGTCAAGGGAAATCATGTCAATAAACAAACATCGAAACTTAAGGAACCCATTTTAAAATGTGAAAAATAGAGCAATCAATGTACCTAATGCACTTGGACATTCTTAACATCCCTAGTCAAGTCCCTGATAACTCTCCAAGCTACAACTAATGTAAGTTTACTTCAAAGTCCTGAGACTTTAAAGTTTTAATTATGCAAAATTTTGTCCCATAGAAGCTAAGCTCTAGGTTATCAGAAATGTCCAGGTAAGAGTCAAATACTGAAAACGTTTATGTACCTATTATTTTTTTTCCACACAGTACTACTGTAGAACTCAGAAATTGATCTCTTTTAGAATAAAACAAGAAAGCAGCACCCACCAGTTCTTAGTTAAATATTATATGAAATTACTTAAATGCAAAATTTGTGATACTCAGTACAGGTTTACGAAGAGAGAAGTTTTCCAGCTGCTCTGATACTTTTTTCCAATCCACAAACAATTTACCTTGTGGGGGCTGAACTGCCACTTCAAGAGGCTTTTACTCCTCCTTCTAGTCAAGTGGAATGGTAAAATTTGGATAGATTTAAACAATGTAGGATCAAGGCTGGAAGACCTGATAACGTTTGCTAAAGATTCCCATCAAGCCCCATAGTTTTGCAGCAGGATCTCAGATGAGTGTAAACTTGAAGCAGCTTGGTGGAATTATTTAGAATAACCCAAAACAAGTCTGTGACTGTAACTTAACGCTGCTTTATAAAGTGGCAGGAAATGAAGACCCTGTTGATGGGCAGAACTCAGGAAATTGATTAAAACCCTCAAAATCTCTTTCGAGATCCGTCCCCACAAGCGGTGGATAAATGCTACAAGTGATGATAAAATACCAGTGAGCAGGGCCAGCACACATCAACTCCTTAATAACTACTTGTCAGATGAACAGATTGGTTGTCAGAGCAGCAGGATAGAAATACTTTGATTACCAATAACCATAAGTTGAAGTTCTGGCAAGGTCAGTTCCTCCAGCAGGTCCTAAGGCTCAGATGTTGCCTTGTGTTCCCTGCTGAGAATGTGATACAATGCATATAAATCACAACTATTTTTAAAGTAGATAGATGTATTAGTAGCTAGATATTAAAATAGCTATGTAAAGATATTATAAACTGTACTGAACAGTATGCATGTTGCTGTATAAAAGCCATCCAGCTGGGACATTAAAATTATGTTGCTGTCATCTCTGCATAGTCATGAAAGATACTTTTATGAGACTTCCACAGCTTAGCAGATATTCCCACTTCCACTTAGACTGTACGTGCCAATAATGCTTTAAGTCCAATCTCAGCTATCCAGTAACATTCATCTGTCATTTTAACACTTTTTATCCATTTATGTCAATACATGGCTTATAAAGGAAGCCCATTTATCCTTATCATTTCATAGACAGGGACAAAGTGATTTACTCACTGTCTCAAAACACTTTAGTGACAGGGCCAGCAATAAATGCAATCACAGTTTCCTGACTCAGTGCCCTTTTGCTGAACCATAGCATCTGCAATCACATACAGTAGTCTAGTTATCAAAACCCTAATTATCTATTATTATGCATACCAGTCATGTAGTGCTTATGAAGTGTGTTCAGCTCTTCTAAGAACAAATATTAGATATCATTCATTCCTACTTTTCTGATTTTGCTTACTGCTTGCCTAACTGGATAGTAGTATTCCTCCATTCCTACTGATCATGCATTATTAAACCATTTTACTAAAGAAAAACTTCATTTTACTAAGAGGCAGGGAAGATTTTGACCTATGCAGTGCTAATATTACTCTTCCTTTCTTCTTCAAAATGGTTCCTTATTGAAGTGGGAGCATCTTCTATTTCACTCCTTTTCTCCATGGCCCAAACTGACAATTTGCTATACGTTCCTCTTATATGCACTGCAGGTATCTTTCTTTTCTGTACTTTTAGAACGCTATAAACATTTATCACTGTGACAACTCAATGGAGACCTTTTATCTGTCCAAGTGATTTTGGTCATTCTGTACTTGAGCTGGTATCACTTATACTCTTACAGTCAACATCTACCACAGCACAGGGGATACTAATCACGAGCTTGCTCTGTATTAACAGTTTACGACTAAGCCATTAGGCCTCCTGTTTTTTCCTAAGGGAAGGAGAATAGAACATTCAGATCTGTGGTTAATAGAAGGCAGGCAGAATGCTTCCCAGGTCAGCTTGAAATCAAATGTAAATCAAATGTAACTGAGGAATATTTTCTATGAATGTGTTCTCACAAGATATTCAAAGTGTTTTCACTGCTTCCTTATATAATGATGATAGTGTGCAAGGACCTTCCTTGGCAATCATGGAAAGGAAATATTTGGTTTGGGAAGCTGGCAGATCTTATACCATAGAGATGACTATCGTTTTATCCTGGCAGCTTCTTGTTCTAGGCTGCTACATCTGGCAAGGCTTCTGATCACCATTATACACTGATAGACACTATGTGTAACATTTTCTAGTCAGGCTGCTATGATGAAAAGCCTTCTACGTACTGATTCTGGCTTATCTCCTTTTGCCCAAGGGTAATCCTAACAAATGAATTGCTGCAGTCGGGAGCAAATGTCAGTATACACACATTCAGAAAGGGTGAGCTGTTACTATAGATAACATGGAACTAGTACAGTAAAGTCAGTATCTAAGTACAGTGATGCCTCCAGGATGAACTCCTCCTGTAACTGCAGTCATGTACATAAAGCCTGCTCTGACTTTGTATTAATTAGCTGTTTTGTTTCCATCTGTAACCACTGTGCCAACAAGAATGCATGTGAATAGCCACAGATAGGTTTAAGGTTTCTTGGATTTCCTACAGTTCTGATGACAGGCAGGCTGGTTTAAGAGATCACAGAAGAGTCATCGCAGAGGGATGAAGGTTGCTTATCCTGAGTATCTTTGTTCTTGTGAAAGGGTAGGCTGGTTTGGACTGGAAACTAAAGTGCCAATGACTAGAGTAGGACATTAGTGGGGGGAAAAAGATCTACTGCATGAGATCCATATACCTAGATTTGCCATGATAATATGTAATATAGCTAGAGAAATCCTCTATTGCATTGTATAAATGAAGATGAATAGTAGGAGGACAAGAGAAAAGTCCAGTGAATTAAATAGAAAGAATGGCTGAGATCCCTATCACCATATTAATTGTCTCTGTGATTGCATGTGGATTTGGACAAGCTTCAAAACTTGTATCTTACGATTCTGTCCTCACAAGTGGCTTGATATCCTCCATGCTTACTCTGCTGTTGAGCTGTGGCAGTTCCACACAGTGTCTCCACACCAAGTTCATTGCCTAAGAGGAAGATGCTTTTCCATGAGTCCTCTAGGCCTAGCTGAGATAAACTGAAAGCTTACCCCTTTAATATGATTCTCTCATCAAATTTTCCAGCAAGCACTCTAAAAAATATTCTAACTGCCCTAGAGGCAGGTTCTTAATTTACTTCCTGCCCTGCACGGCATCTCACTCTTACTTGTGTTTTTCTCTTTATTTTGAGGGTAGGGGACTGGGTTTTTATGGTGGCCATGTTAATCGTATCCCTGGTGGTAACAAAGGAGTTTAATAAAAGGGGTGGGTGGCTGGTTTAATTATTTTTTCCATCTGTCTTAGGAGAAGAGTGTTTTAAATAAATGCAGCTCTGTTGGAGCAGAGGGGTTGCAAGGGTAACATTTTTTGTTTGCCTTTCTTTGTCACCCCACCACCCTCCTTCCCCACCCCCTAGTTTATTTCCTGCTGTGGACACAAGTGGCTTAATAAACTATTATTTATTTGTTAAAGATGTCTCTTTTCAGCACTAACTTCCCTGCTGGGGAGATGAGTGTCAATAAAATATTTCCAAAGTTACCTCCTTTAAAGGTTAAAGTGGGTTTCCCCAATAGCCTGCTCCAAGTCCTGCTGCTGTAAAGTTGGTGGCTTTTTATTTTTCAACATGTGTAAGAGCCTGAGTGATAGAACTAGAGGAAAGTTTTGTTCTTCCACAATTTTTTTAACCTGCTTCAACTTTGCATCTCAGTGCTGTATGGCATAAGCAAACTTTCAAGCACTGAGCCTTATTTTGTTTAACAAGGCTCTGGTTTAGCTTAACTTTATACCATACAGATTTGCTAAGCAGGACTAAGACCTTCATCTTAAACAATTTTTGTGGAACAGTTGCTGAGCAGGGAGTCTTAAAGGTAGACACTGGGCTTGAAAGTGTTGGGCCACAGATCTAAATATCAGATGAGCCAACTCAGGTTTTTAGTGTTTCAAGGCAAGTTATCATTTTTATACTACACTAGCATCTTTGGAGGAGACTGTAAATAAATTAGGTTCCTGCTGCTCAGCATTGACCTTTTTCAGCACTGACACACTGATTAATGTTTTTAGGAGCAGGCATTAATTTCCATTTTTTGCTCAAAATTCCATCTACCATGCTAAGTGCTGTATCCAGCACCTGTTTTCCTCATAGAAGTTGATACAATTTACTACATGATAATAGTATATATTACAAATGGTGTCCTACTTTTTCTTCTCCAATACTGTAGAATTAGGAATTACTACTGTAGTAATAATTCAATATATGTAACACAAGCTTCATTAAAAAAATACGTGCATGACAGCTTGATGGCACAGGCAAGCTTAACATTCCAACTTCAGGAGCAATGAATCTGTTCAGCATCATGCCACTTGCTTTTTGTAACCTCACTATATTGCATCAACCCCAAAGCCATATACAGCAACAGGTGAAACCCCAACTTCTGGGTGCAGTTCTTCCTTGGGAGAAACCATCAAGATTGAACATCATACCTCCAAAATGAGACATCAAACAGATTAAGAATTTGGTGTTTACATAGAAAATTGATTTATGTGGGAAGTGCACATAAACTCGTAAGTTTCAGTCTTCCCAAAGATGATGCCAGTCCAGTTGTTCTCAGGGCAACACAAATCGACACAGTCCCAACTCCTGCATTGCAGTTTTTAAGCCAAGTTCTGGTTGTTCAGTGCTGGTGTTGGACCTGGCATAACTGTTAAGGCTGGAGTCCGATTATGCATATTTAGGAGCTAACTTCCTCCCTGAAGCAGAAGAGTACTCAGGAACCTTCCAAAAGCAAGGAGGTTTTTGTGGTTCTCTGCTTCTATCAGGTAGAGGTATCTGTGCTCTTAAGATAGGGGTGCCATTGGCAGAGGGCACATAGAGCTGAAGGAAGGCTAGGGGAAGGGACAGTTAGAGAGGGTTAGCGATGCTGCTGAGAGGTTTCCTCAGGCAAAGAGGAGAATAAATCACTAGGGAGACGCTGAGATTAAATGAGTGGGAAGAGTAGAATCCTGAACAGAAGACAAGGCTGCTGGTAGACACAAGGAAGAAGAAATTCCTAGGTCAGGCAGTATGTAGAATAAGACTGGAATGACTGTGGTATGTGACTGACTGCTATCTGTCTGCTATTCTGGATGAGCTGTAGTTGAGACCAAAAATACTCTCTTTTCATCATAGCGTGACCTCACTAGTCACTCAGTTTATATACATTGCTTCTGAAAGTGTTTTAAGAATATCTCTGTTCACCACTTGGATGAACTGAGAGGGATCAAGCTATCCAGGGAGGAGATAGAGGGAAGGACTGAAAGGATTGATGAGAAGAGTTGAAACATTAGGAGAAAGAGACAGACACTAACTTTAGGTAATCAGCTCTTGTTTTGTATTTTTAATATTGGTTTAAGTCTTTAAGTCTGGCTTTACAGTGTTTGAAACAACAAGTAGGACTCCTATATCATCTCTCATTGTAAAACAAGCCAGCTGGATTGCCTCCAGCCACAAGCACTCATGCCCACACTGGGCAGATCACTCTGAATGTAGCTGCTTGGGAGATTAATTCTTTCCAATTTGTGAAGAGATGGGAGAGGTGTTCATTTTCCACCTGATACAAAGGGAAAGAAAGAGCCTGAAGACAGGGTAGAAGACACTTCAGAAGCATAACTACTGAAAAGTTCCAGTGGTATCTGCTGGGAAGGTGCAGGGCACAGTCCCACATAAATATGCATTGGCCTTGTGATGAACAGGAAGAATGCAGAGAAAACAGAAGGGTTGCAAAGTCATTCTTTTTTTGACAACTCAGTTGTCTAATCACAGGAGGCCAGTGAACAGAGATGAATCGATGCATGATAAGAAATCAAGAGAGTGGATGCTGGAACCAGATTGTTAGCCAGCAGCAACTGGCAGCTGTATAAAAATCTGCAGTTAGATAATTGTAATCGAGATTCAGCCCCACAGAGACAATTAGTTACATGAATACAAATTAGAGAACAGATTTTTGCTAACTTGGATGTCAACAACTGCAAGTACAGGACTCAGTCTGGGTTTTAGTGGTTTTGGATTTTTTTTGTGGGTTGTTTTGTTTTATTTACTTTTTGAGGCATTTAGGAGCTGATAACTGAATGGAAAAGAAATGAAATATTTGATTTCTATGTAAGACTAAAAAAACCTAGGAAAATATATGAAGAGAACATCTTATGTACTCTGAATGAAATAAGTTGTTATATTACTTGAAACTTTCAAATTATGGCTGCTAGCATTATTCAGCATTATAGCTATGTATTCGTAGAATGGGGCTGAGTTGGAAGGGACCTTCAAGCTCCCCCAGTCCAAGCCTCTGCCATGGACAGGGTCAACTCCCACCAGCCCAGGCTGCTCAAAGCCCCATCCAACCTGGCCTTGAACACTTCCAAGAAAGGGGCATCCACACCTTCCCTGGGTTATCTGTGCCAGTGTCTTACCACTTCAGAGTGAAGAATTTCTTCCTAATGTCTAA
>NW_010178343.1:32824-47472 GCF_000695765.1 Mesitornis unicolor | reverse complement strand
GACCGGGGGTGGCTGTTTCTCACCGTGTTAAAGGTTACATCTCGCCCCCTCAGGCAGGAGGGGAGGGGGAGGGAGTAGGTCGAGCTAGGCCTCGGCGCCGAGCCCAGCCCGATAGCCGTATCGCGACAGCCCCAACACGCTGAGGTAAATCCTGGCAGCTGCGGGCCGTGTGTCAGCCTGAGCAGGGGCTTGGCGCCTGTGCGGGTTGAGGAGCGCCTTTATCCGCAGGAGGAAACGCAAATGGCTTCCTAGAGGGCGAACGATGCCCCTGGAAATTTCACGGCTTTGCTGCAAATTAGGAACCACTGGGATTCAAAGAAAAAAAAATCACAATCTATAGTCATCTCAAGTGCAAATACCTTGTTGTTTGGGAGTTACTCTCCTGTATTAAGGCTGGAAGCAAGCAGTGTTACACTTTGTTGCCTTCTGGACTGTAGAAGCTTTCAAACAGGCAGAAATGGGGAACGCAGTGGGAAGTCACCACACCGGCTCTCACTAACGCAACTACCCCCTTCATAAAACACTGTTCTCGCTGCTGTGACTTTGTGTGCTTCATAGAAATGCTTTAAAATTCTTCCTGTGCTTCCCTTCCCCCCTTTCAATTTAAAAATCCCCCAACAGCAATGCAGACTTCTCAGGCTGCTGGGATTAGCAGCCTGCTGTTATAGCTGAAATTATAGATTCAACTGGCATAAGGAATACTGCTTAAGTGCACTATCCCGTTCACAGGCGTGTTGTGAGATCCGATAACCTGTGTGAAATGTCCCTCGTCGCTCAGGGGAGGGCAGCATCTTCTAAATAATCGTGGCTGTCAAACCCTTCCTTGGAACAGATGCAGCGATGTGGTCAGTGCCCTCTTGTGGAAAAGGTTTATCTTTTTAAAGTAGTTTAAAAATTAAGCTGGGAGGTGACCATTAGGGAATTCACTGGGGGTTGAGTGGTAAAACTGTGCCACTCTCACTGTACTGAGCTGAGCAGAGCTGCCCAGCATGGATGAGGCTTTGTCAGTACAGCTTAGTGTTTGGTTCTACAGAAAAAGTTCCATATCTGGACTCTGCACATGCAGCTGTGGTATTTCAAATTAACATCCTACTTCACAGTCTAAAATAACCTTAAAATGGAGACATCTCCTTATAAAGGGAAACACATCCGCTTCAGTCAAGGTGCTCCTTTCACATGAGTATAAATACAAACACGTTTGACCATTGGTCACTGCAGAACAAGTTGTATAATGAAACTTTTAACTTCCATTCTACAAAAAGAAATAAATCATTCACCAAAACACATTTTGGGTAAGTGACAGGACAAGTCTTAGGAGCTTGAAGTCCCTTTATGGCAAGTGGAGAGGAGATGAAGCCTGTCCCGGAGGCATGGCAGATCCCAGACACTATGAATCTCCACCTAAAATCACTTGCCTGTTCCCACTGCGTTCCCAGATTGGATGCATGAATTATGTGCCTTAAATTAGTGGAGATTAATTTGGGCCCAACTGCATAAAACTGGTAGGTGATGAGGACATTAACCTCGAGAAGCCCAGGGATGAAGATGGTGAGGTGAGGATGTCCCACGGGTTTCATGATAACGAGAAGATGGGTGAAATGGTCTTTCACAGGTGGTTTTGTTCTCTGTGAAACAGAGATTGTAACTTTTCGATTCCTCATGTGTTTGAAAGAGACTAAAAAGAGGAACGAGTTAGTTAAGAGGTACTTTAGGAGGTCGGTGCCGTCGCGTTGTGAGGGGCTTTTGTCAGTGTTTTTGCAGAAAAAGAAAACTAAACAAGTAAAATGTATTGGTTAGCTTATAGGAAGTGCTCTGCATGATTTCTGTGGGTGGTTGGAACATACTGAGATCTTACACAGAATGACTTTGCTTGTGAAGGGAACCGGTCTGGCAGGCTGTTACTGAGAGGAACCGGGGAGCCCTGTGTTGTACACAAATGCTTTCTCACCATTTAAAAACAAATGGTGCCTTCTGCTTCCCCCGCCTGTTTCCCTCGTTCCTGCATAGTTAGAGGGGATGGATGTCATCTGCTGTGACGGGACAGGATAAGCAAGTTGTAGGTAACGCCTGTGTACTTCATTATGCTTTGAAAGAGATGGGTTTCTCCGTGAAAGTGACTTTTCACAACAGGGGTTTCCCCCAGATGACTTCAGAATTAATCTATTCGGAAAAGTGATTTCTGGGACCTGAATTGCATGATGTGAGAGAAAACAGGACGTCTTCCAGGGAACTGAGAAAAAGACATTTCTACAAGCATGCTTGACCTGTCCAGTAACATGAGCTGTTTCAATGTTTCTGCAGCACTTTTGATAAATATTTAGTCTTATTTTCATCTCTTTATTTTCTCCTCCTCAACGGAAAGGAAGAACTTCATCAGTTGTATCCTTTTTGTACCTTTCTTGGCTCACACATGGGAATCTTCAGGAAGACTGGCTGAAATGCATTCGTATCTTCCTGCCTAATAAATCTGCACAATGTTCTTTTTGTGGGTTGAATTTTCCATCATCCGCACCATCCATATGAAGTCAAACTGGTAAAACATTTCTTCCAAGGGAAGATGTTTTGCAGCATTAGCTGGGGTTTTGCTGAGACTTTGCTCTCGCTGGCTCCCACTCATGCACAGACCCCATTAACCCACCCTGTGGCCTTGACCAAGGGCTGGCAGCCACGTTTTATGGTCGTGTAACTCTCATTTACTTAGGAAACAAGGCTAAAAATTGGATTTGTGGACTGATGAGCACAAGTCCTGTGCAGCACACCTCACAGAGAGCTGACAAGAGTAGTAGTAAAAGCAGCATTCAGTAGTACTTCCTCTTCTGTTAATTCACCCGACCTTAACTCCTGCCAAGATCTAAGCAGCCTCCTAAGAGCAGACACCCTTGGCTTCAGAGATTTCCATGCTTAGAACCTATCTAGTAATTTTTTGCTCCACCTTCCTCCAACTGGAAAAACACAAAAACCTGGTTCTGTTGTAATAAAATGAGCTGCTCTGGGAACTGGAATACATCCACCGCGTGTGGGTGGGTGCGCGCTCAGGTTCTGGACAGGCAGCTCCCATAAAGGTCCCCTGGGATGAAGTCCCTGCTTGGAGATATTTGGGATTTGAGCAATGCTGATGGAGAGAGGGGAGGATATAGAATATTTTGAGCATAGAAAGATGTGGAAATTATGAAATTTGCACTCATAACTTCCTTATATAGATTACTTTGTATTATTTAAAGCTAAGAAAGGCATTTGATAGCAGTTGGTTATCAGAAGTACATATGAACTGGGGGTGTTGGTGGGCAGCAGGATGACCATGAGCCAGCACTGTGCCCTTGTGGCCAAGAAGGCCAGCGCCATCCTGGGGTGTATCAGAAGGGCTGTGGTTGTAGGGCAGAGAGGTTCTCCTTCCCTTCTGCTCTGCCCTGGTGAGACCACATCTGGAATATTGTGTCCAGTTCTGGGCCCCTCAGTTCAAGAAGGACAGGAACTGCTGGAGAGAGTCCAGCGTAGGGCTACAAAGATGATGGAGGGAGTGGAGCATCTCCCTTATGAGGAGCAGCTGAGGGAGCTGGGGCTCTTTAGTTTGCAGAAGAGGAGACTGAGGGGAGACCTCATTCATGTTTATAAATATTTAAAGGGTGAGTGTCACGAGGATGGAGCCAGGCTCTTCTCGGTGACAAACAATGATAGGACAAGGGGTAACGGACACAAACTGGAACACAGGAGGTTCCACTTCAATTGGAGAAGAAACTTCTTCTCAGTGAGGGTGACAGAGCCCTGGCCCAGGCTGCCCAGAGAGGTTGTGGAGTCTCCTTCTCTGCAGACGTTCAAAACCCGCCTGGACGCCTTCCTGTGTAACCTCATCTGGGTGTTCCTGCTCCGGCAGGGGGATTGGACTGGATGAGCTTTGGAGGGCCCTTCCAATCCCTGATGTTCTGGGATTCTGTGATTCTGTGAATGGCCAAACTTCCTGGCTTCTCAGAGCCACATTCCAACTTCTCCATGTGGTGGTGAGACACCCTACGCATGTCTCCTATCCTGCATTAACACCGTGCTGCTGTGCCTCAAGAGCAAATGGTTCCCGCAGTCTGCAGGTACCTGCTTTACAGGAGTTGTGCCTGTCCGTGGAGGTGGGTGGGCTCTTGAGGACATTGACTGTGAGATGCCTCCTGTAAATCAGGATTTCAGCTCCTGTGCAGTCAGAGGGAGCCAGCACAGTTTCACCCAGGACAGCAGTTCATCCAGCCCTGTTCAGGAACCACTTAGTTGGGAAGGTGCTCATCTCCGCTGGCTCCAGAGGCGGCCCAGGCAACTCATCCAGACAGAACTTTGGGATGGATACAGGTGAGATGAACCTGTCCTGAGCCTGCAAGTCATTTCACCCTGTTTGTATGAGTGTGCACCACAGTCCCCGTCCTTCAGGGGCATTTTGAGGATGTATTGAGGACTGTGGAGCTCTCTTAATACCTTGGCAGTGGATCCACACAGACAGAGCTAAATGTATTACGCTACAACAGTTAGTTTTGTGAGCAGTGAATTAAGGAAGTCTCTGTTTCTTACAAATTTGCATCTCAAAGCTGAGCTCGTGGCCTTTCCCAGGTATCACACAGAATCACAGAATCACTCGGTTGGAAAAGCCCTCTGAGATCATCACGTCCAACCGTTCCTGTCTACCCCCTAAACCATATCCTTAAGTACCTCATCTACCCGCTCTTTAAACACATCCAGGGATGGTGACTCCACCACCTCCCTGGGCAGCCTGTTCCAGCTTCTGACGACCCTCTCAGTAAAGAACTTCCTCCTTAGCTCTAACCTGAACCTCCCTTGGCACAGCTTGGTGCCGTTTCCTCTTGTTCTATCCCCCATCACCTGGGAGAAGAGACCAGCACCCACCTCTCCACAACCTCCCTTGAGGCAGTTGTAGGTGGTGATGAGGTCTCCCCTCAGCCTTCTCTTCTCCAGGCTAAACAAGCCCAGTTCCCTCAGCCGCTCCTCATCAGGCTTGTTCTCCAGAGCCCTCCCCATCCTTGTGGCTCTTCTCTGAACACGCTCCAGAATCTCAACATCCTTCTGATAGTGAGGGGCCCAGAACTGAACACAGCACTCGAGGTGCGGCCTCACCAGTGCCGAGTACAGGGGGATAATCACCTCCCTGGACCTGCTGGTCACGCTGTTTTTAATACAGGCTAAGATGCCTGTATTAAAAACCTGTATTACCTGGTAGGTAACAGCCAGCACACAGCTCTCAAGACTTCCCATCATGCGGTCAGCACTAGGGCCCATCTGCTTCACAGAGCCGCCTGTTTTCAAAAACGTACAGGAATTTGACGTAGTAGAGTCTGCCAACCCTTTGTCAACGTGCTCAAGGCTGACTAACAGGTACAGAAATTGTTTGGGGAAACATACGCACCCCCTCATTTCCTTAGGCTGTCAAATACCCCACTACATACCACAAAGAAATTCTAAAAAGGAACTAAAGCCAAACGTCAAGCAGCAAGCTTTTATCCTAATGCCTGGTGTTTGCAGTATCAATTACTCTCTGAACCCCACCAGTGGGCCACTCAGTTGAACATTGAATATAAAAAGGCACAGCAGTGGATTTTGAGGTTACTGGGAAATGGCAATTTTATGAATAGACCCCACCTCATTGCTCTGGAAATCCTTAACAAGAGCTATCAGCTGTCATCCGTTCCTTTACAGTTTCTGTTTTACGTAAATGGGATTTATTACATCTTTTACTTCTTGGTGACTCTTGGAATGATTGTTTATAAAAGTAAGTTGCACACATTCTAACACAGAAGTAAGCTGTGTGCTTGTGACACCGGTGTGGGTTTTTGTTATGCCTACTGTGTTTTCCTTGCGTATTGACACTGTGTTATTCGACAGGTCAAGTTTTCAGTTATCCAGATGATTTTTTGGCTCCTGATCTTACATTGCTTTTCGTTATGGCCATTCTTGAAGTGCCCCGGCTCTACTTGGGTATGTCATGTTATCACTGTGCCTTTTGAGTGGAATATCATCTTTAAATCGTTCTTAAATGGAGTGTGCGTCAAAACCTGCTGGTTTAGCAGACTAGCAGATATTTCAAGACTTGTGCATTTATGTCATTAAACTTGATCTGACTGATCAATAGATTTGGCCAGAGGGTCAAATAAAATTTACTCTTATGTGAAATAGGTTCTGTAATGCCATTAAAAAAACAATAACTGGGTTGTCAGAAAGCAACATAACTGGGCCAGCTGGAATGGTGCTCACAAGTGAGCATGACTTGTGAGAAGGAACATGCTGAAACGCAGAGATCCTCCTTCACTGAGGCAACACAGCTCCTTTCAACTGCCGCAGCGACTCACACCGTAACCCAACGCCAGAGCCGTGTGGAGCGGGTGATGCTAAGGCCAGTTCCAACACCTTCATTTCACTAAGAGAGAACAGCACAAAGAGCCTCCTGCTCCCTGTCTAGAGCTTGCTGAAACTTCATGAAGTCCTTTCTTTAAAAAAAAACCAAGTTAGTATTAAAATCTGTGCTGGATATTTTAAAGACATTTATGCCAGGTGGGGCTGTTGAATACAGCTGACTTGCTGTGGGGGTGAATTTAGCCTGCTGCCTTGAAGCTCTCTGCGTATCTTTGCTTGGAGCCTGGTGGATGAATAAAAAAGTGAGTTTCAATCTAATGTGGTTAAACAGCAAAAGCTACTGAGACTAGCCTGGAAATAAGATGCAGGTAAGAGCTAAGTGCAGCTTCTCCACAATGCCAGTAATTTGAAATAGGACTAGAACAGCAGGGAATACGGAAGACTCCATATTGCATAAGATTCTAAAATCAGGATTGGATGCCCTCAGATGTGCACGGCAGTCACCAAGTTGCCACGCTGAGTGCAGGGCTGGGAGGGACTGGGGGAAAGTTTGATGGTTGACTAAGCTGAGTGATCACAATGGTTGCAGCAGCTTCAGAACCGATCATCTGTGGTAAGAAAAGGTAGGCGTCTTGACTTTGAGTATCAAAGTCAAATGTAAATCGTTTGATTGAGAAATCAACCGATTGCTCTTTATTTAGATTAACTTTGGTCAGCAAGAAATGGATTTTCCATTGGTGTTTGGGTCTGTTCTTACATTTACTGACGGAGCCTTGATTCAGTATTTCAGTGTACTCTGAGCCGTAAGGACCAGTCTAGACTTAGTGCTTGTGATACTGTCCGAAGAAATAAAAGACTCACACCAGCCTTTTGTTTCCTTCAAGGTTCAAAGGGCAACCTGACCGAAGAAGAGGCTCCGTTAGGGCTCAGTCTTGCGATCACGGTCGTAAGCGTGATTCTGTCGGTGTATTTCCTGGTGTGGCAAACGTACGTGCTGAAAGCAGATGTCATTATAAACACTGTTCTCCTCTGTACCTACGGGCTTGAGTCAGTACTAAAGGTCACAGCCATTGCTGCTTTTGTCAGCTGAACCCTAGGAGTTTTCAACACATTTTGAACACATTCCTTCTATAAAAGTGTTTCTATTTCGAATCATTTAGTTCTTTTGTATATAAACATCCCATACAACTTTCCTCCGTTTAAAGTACAAATTTCTGAGGGGCAGAGATCCTGAGGGGCTGAATGGTAGGGAAAATATCCCGCCTAGCAGCTGTGTGACACTGTCTCACCAGCTAGCTTATTTATGGGCAAAGGCAAGCGATGATTCAGCAAAAACACTTCATGCCCTGGTATTCATCAGGGATCGATGCTAAACATTCATTCCCAACACAGAACAGTCACCAGTGCCTCATCAAGCTCCCTGCCGTTGAGATTACAGGAGTTTTCATGGCCTAGCAGCAAGGTACAACCAAAGTGACACAGAAATGAATCAGGCCAATATCGTCTGGACTCATTTCTGCCGTACCACGTACACGTTCGTGTTTGAGGGCACAGTTTCTCTTCTGCTCTCCTTTGTGTTTTCAGACCCCAGTGGTAATTTCCCTGACTTTAGTAGGGCAGTACTGATTTATCCCATGAAAGAGTGGAATTGAGTTCTGCGCATAGCCAGAGAGCTGAGCTGCAGGGTTTGGGCAGCAGGTTCTGGCTGACGCAGAGGCCAAAGGCAGCCATGTGAGGCTATGTTTGTTTAAATGGGATTGCCTGAAGATGAGCATAAGTATTCACCATTCGCTCACCCTTCTGTCCTGTTGTCCTGGTTTGAGCTAAACAGAACTGATTTTCTATTAAGTGATTTTACTTTTCAGCTCAGTCTCTTTTAAGTGACTGAACTTGCTGAACACTGGCAGCATGTTTTCCCAGACAGCGCTGCTAGAAGATAAGCTCAAGGTCAGTCGTCTCATCCTGGGTGCTGTGTCTGCGCCTACGGGGGGAGAAGCAGACCCAAAACTGACCAACGAGGTATTGCATCCCACATACGTCATACTCGGTATAAAAACCGAGCGATCACGAGGGTCTCGTGCCTTTTTACCTGCCTTTGCCCTTTTTCCACCATTCCTTCCATCTCGACCCTTCCGTCCGTCTCGATCCTGCAGAGGCCGAGGCCTGAGCAGAATCCTGCTGCTGATCCTGATTTGTGTGTCCTGCATCAGCTCCCACTGCTGCTCAGTTTGGTCTGGGACTTTTCCAGTGCCCGGCTCTGCAGAGCCTCTGGTGATGTATTCGTCATTGGGGGGGAAGGGTGGGGAGAAGATTTTATATTGATTTTGTATATATATTTGTACATATCTGTGTATATTTCATTATTTCCTATTTACATTATTATCCTGTAGTATTAGTATTCTTGTTTCATTAAATCTGTTAGTTTATTTTCCAACCCATAAAGTCTCTCTCCCTTATTCTCTTTTCTCTTCCCTTCTGGGGAGGGGAGAGGGGTTAACAGAGAGCGTCTGGCCAGGATTTAGTGTGGCCAGCCCAGCCCTAAACCACGACACCTATTTAAAAGTCCAACATGATGTTATCACTTGTATTTATGTTAAACATGTTTATTTCCGTGATTCTGCGAAAACTACCACATTCAAACCTTGTCTTTTAAATTAAGAACTGTGCTCAGATTTTTTTTTTACTGTCTCAAAAATAAGTACGTATTAATGTAAAGCTTGGGGAGTTTGTGGGGGTTTTTGTACAAGCACGTTTTATATTCAGCATTTCCTATTTCTGTATTTATTTATTCAAATAAATAGTGGTTTAGATCTAAGAGGTGTTTGAAGTGCAGATCATCTTGTTCAGATCCTAGGCTAGAGCTGAGCTACACAAAGGAAGACTTGGGCGAGGCTGGATGCGTGCAAAAGCCTCTCCTGAGCCCGCTGCCACCGCTCCATGTAGGCCATTCTGCACTGGGAAAGGGCCCCTGAGTGCTGCACTCATTTACACTGCCCAGGCGCCGAAAATGCAGTGGTGCAGGCCCTGTATCACCTCAACTGCACGGCTGCTTGCTTTGCAGTGGTGGTAGCAGGGAACAAAAGACACTGAAGGTCCTGTGGAAGGGCCCGGTGTCACCCCTCGGTCCTACCTGCGGCAGCCCCCTCCAGGGCCAGGTAACACCAGCGTCTGCCTACACACAGGAGGTTCCACTGAAATTGGAGAAGAAACTTCTTCTCAGTGAGGGTGACAGAGCCCTGGCCCAGGCTGCCCAGAGAGGTTGTGGAGTCTCCTTCTCTGCAGACATTCAAAACCCGCCTGGACGCCTTCCTGTGTAACCTCATCTGGGTGTTCCTGCTCCAGCAGGGGGATTGGACTGGATGAGCTTTTGAGGTCCCTTCCAATCCCTAACGGTCTGCGATTCTGTGATTCTGCCCACGTTGCAGTGCCCAGCAGTCAAAATCAAAACACAGTTACAGGCACAAGTTCCCCTGGGCCAGATCCTGTGCAGTCGGTGGCACAACCAACCCTTGGTGATGAGCAGGAGATGAAGACCACGTAAAAGCAGCAGAACTGGGTGCTAAGGAGCAGCCAGGAAATGGAAAGACCAAATGTTTCTGTGCTTAATCTGCGTGAAGCAAACACCCATCTGTTTGTTCTTTCAAATTTACTTGGCATAATGGAATGTACCCATCACATACTTGTTATGAGGAGCGACAAACATCCTGAGCCGTGTCTACCCCAGTAATGACAAATGCATACCGAGCAAAACCCCTTTTCTGTATGCGTACAAATAAAAGCACATTGTTTTCCCTGGTGTTTACCCCTGTCTTACACAAAGGTCTGGCAATAGAAAGTCTGATGGGTTTTAAAGGAAATATTGCCAAGTTAATTCCTTTTTTTACCCACATGTAGGTGGTACAGCAGACAAGGTCACACACATTAACTTCAAGTTGTAGCCTCAGCTCTTTACCTCCCTTCCTTCTTGTGGTGCTCCCTACAAACAAAATAAATACCAAATATTAGCACAACTGGAGGGAGCAGAGACCCAGGGTGTACATTCAGGAGAGATTAATAAAGCTAGCGGGTGTTCCTGCCTGGAGGTGTTTGGCCCCACCACAGATCACCACCAGGGCTTCCAGCTGGCACCGACCTGGATTTGCACCCTCAAAAGCTCAGGACAGCTCTGTTTCAGTTTTCCACTTTAAGATAAAATTGTCCATGAACTTTTTTCTGACTAGATGGGCAGATACTGGGGTGCTTCTGCTGCTGACAGCCCCCCACTCTGTAATGAATGGAGAAGGCTGAAGAAGTCTGTAAGCTTCAGACAACTCCTTTGTCTCGGGCATTTCCAGGCTTTGAATGGGAATTGTCATTTATGCTGGGGGCCCTGATTTTGTGACAGCTTCTCTCCATGCCGAGCTGGTACAAAGACCCAAAGTGAATCAGGCCCTGACCTCCGAGAATTTCTCTAATCAGGAGCACCTTTCCAAGCTGTTCCCACTGTTCAGAGAAGCAGGGCACAGCGTAGTGAAGCCATTGATGACATTTGCCAGACATGAGACTGCTGGAGCTTTTAATTATGAGGCCCAGCCCTTCTGAAACAGGACAAGCAAGTTGGATGAAAACAGCATTAAAAATTTAGAGGAACACGTATTTTGAGGAGCTCGGTTTGGGTGGTGTTTACTCGTCAAGGAAGACGTCTTTGTTCTCAAGCCATCACAGGGATGTCTGCCGCCAACCTCATTTAAAAGCCTGATCCTGAGAGGCAAGTTAGCCACCTGGGTTTGCAAACTTGGAGACACAGACAGAGAGAGCTTTAGTGGTCCATGGCTTTTTTTGTGTTCCTCAGCAGGCAGAAACAACGTCCAGACCAAAGCCCAGCTGAAGCAGTACAGTTCTCCAGTGACCGCTGTATTTGTCACAGCACTAAAGGGCTTCAAGCCGTGGACGAAGGAGCAAGGCTGAACACACGTGCACATTTGGTTCCACATCTGGGAACCTTAAACATTAATGGCTTCTCCAACAGAATCCTGCCAACTCCCTGTCTGCATTCCAGGAAAGTCAGCCCAGCCCAGAGGTGCCCGTGGTAGCTGGTGCATTTCAGGGGGTCTGGGATCTCTCACACAAAACCTTTCAGCTGGCAAGGCTCACTGGGCTCTGGTGCCTTGGCCTGTATTAAAAACAGAGTGACCAGCAGGTCCAGGGAGGTGATCATCCCCCTGTACTCGGCACTGGTGAGGCCGCACCTCGCGTGCTGTGTTCAGTTCTGGGCCCCTCACTAGAAGAAGGATGTTGAGATTCTGGAGCGTGTTCAGAGAAGAGCCACAAGGATGGGGAGGGCTCTGGAGAACAAGCCTGATGAGGAGCGGCTGAGGGAACTGGGCTTGTTTAGCCTGGAGAAGAGAAGGCTGAGGGGAGACCTCATCACCACCTACAAGTGCCTCAAGGGAGGTTGTGGAGAGGTGGGTGCTGGTCTCTTCTCCCAGGTGATGAGGGATAGAACAAGGGGAAACGGCACCAAGCTGTGCCAAGGGAGGTTCAGGTCAGAGATAAGGAGGAAGTTCTTTACTGAGAGGGTCGTCAGGAGCTGGAACAGGCTGGGCCGGGGGGGGGTGGAGTCACCATCCCTGGATGTGTTTAAAGAGCGGGTAGATGAGGTACTTAAGGATATGATTTAGGGGGTAGACAGGAGCAGTTGGACGTGATGATCTCAGAGGGCTTTTCCAACCGAGAGATTCTGTGATTCTGTGATTCTGTGATTCTGTAGAACCAATCCCTGCCGGGCGGTGTGGCTGGCATTTGCTAAATGCTGCTGCTTCTAGCACTGGCCACACTTTCATGGTGCAACTGGGATCTCACCGGCATCACGGTGAGGAGGATGATGGGGCACTGCTTAGGTGCGTCACACCAAGTATCGGTTCACGTTCTGCCGTGTCAGAAGAGGTTGTCCTCCCGTCAAAAACCGAGCTGCCAAAATGGTAAGTCACGCGGGAACTGTCTCTCCCCTGGCCGTCCAGCTCCCCCGGCAGCATTCCTCCTGCGATAACACCCAGGGTGGTTTCCCTGTGCAGTGTCTGGACATGGGCCAGGGAGCAAGCTGAGAGCTACCCCCATAGCGCAGCAGGCACCAAGGAAAACAACAGTGGCAGGGAACTCAGCAAGCATTGCATGCAGGAAGCCAGGCTTCTTCCAGACCTGTGGCTTGTGCTGGTTTTCCTATTGCTTTCTCCAGTGTCTATCAGAGTTGCAGCTATTCCTGCAACAGGGCTGGTGATGGGAGATCTCTCCAGTGTGTATGTGCCGTGGGTTCAACATGTGGTGGGGAGGCCTGTGATGCACGTGCACTTTAATCAAAAGCTCTCAAAATCCCCATTTTTTCAAGGGGACTGGCTAACCAGATGGATCCCACACTGCCATGGACACATCTGTAAGACCCATGCAATCAGATGGTATTTCCCAGCTTAACAATCAGCTCACGAGCTGATCCCATCATTTTCAAACATGCTTGAAAACCTAATCTTGAGACAGACAAAACTCGGTGCTCCTTGCAATCAGTCTCCACACACAAGAGACCATTTTCCAGAGTTCAGGGTCCTCAAACACCCAGTCTGCAGGACTGAGCTGGCAGCATGGCAGAGCCCAAGCACAACCCAAATATCTCCACATTAACAACTGGATTATGTGATGAGACTGGGGTTTCTACAGAAATCCTTCCTGGATGGTATAGGAACAACACTCACCACAACGCAAGGGCTGAAGCTCAAGTCCTGCCTCTGCTACTGCTGCAAGAAACATCTCTGGCTTTCTCTGTGCCTCACCTGGGACCCTGGTGAAAAGGGGATGGTGACCTCGCTCCTGACACCAGCGATAACAGAGCTCAGACATGGGCAGGGGAGAGCTGACACAGTGCTGCAGTGGCATGGGAATGCTCCCTGCAGCGGCCAGGAGAGTCATGGGCTCTGCCAGAACGTGTGGGCACACACATGTGAGTAATGACAGGGGCCTGCATACAGTGGCTGCCCAACAGAGCCTATAAGGAGCATCTCCTGCCGAGGAGCAGGCCCTGCTCAGGCTGCACCAAAACCTTTGCCTGATGCCCAAGGCCAGCGAGCCCTTTACTCCCTCCTGTGCCATGGCAATTGGTTCGCCTCAGTTCCTCCCAAAATGGGTTTAGTGATCAGCCCCATCTCCCTGCCATAACCTTGGCACAGCTTTGCCAAAGCTACGTTTTAACTTTGCCCAGCGCCAGGGGCTGAGGTGTGGGGCTGAGGCACACGGCAGGGCTGGTGACCGCTACCTCCTGCCAGCTCACGCTGGAGCTGGACAAGATGAGGAGCTTTATGGCTGTGTAACCCTAAGGAGCACAGCGCCATAGTGTGGGGTACCCCAGAGGGGGCTCTGCTCCTCACTCCCCACTGCTCTGGGGATGTTTTGTCCTCTCCCTCCGCCTCACAGCCCCTTTCCCTGCTGCAGACGTCAGAGCAGAGAGAGCAGGCAGGAGCGAAGGCAGACGAAAACAACCCAGAGCTGCAAAGGAGAGCACCGGGCTGCACAAAAGGTGCCTTGTTTCCCCCACAAGGCGGTCATGCAGCACGTCCCCTCCCTCTCTGGTGATGGAAAACCCAGCTCCAAGCTCTCCTTCACCACCCGTTGCCGCCTTCAGCCTCCCCCTCAGGTACAAAATGTTCTCGGATGAAAGAAACGTGAATTTTTACACGTCCCTCCCGGGCAGCAGCTTTTGGTCCCCTTGCACCGGGAGCGGCCAAAGGCCCCAGCAGCCCCCAGCACCTTGTGGGCCCCTCCCTCTCTGGTGATGGAAAACCCAGCTCCAAGCTCTCCTTCACCACCCGTTGCCGCCTTCAGCCTCCCCCTCAGGTACAAAATGTTCTCGGATGAAAGAAACGTGAATTTTTACACGTCCCTCCCGGGCAGCAGCTTTTGGTCCCCTTGCACCGGGAGCGGCCAAAGGCCCCAGCAGCCCCCAGCACCTTGTGGGGATGAAGCCGGCTCGCCGGGGCCACCGGCTCCTGGTTATACAGTAACCTGTTGCTCCGGGTCCCAGCTCCACCTCTCGCTGCCTCCACATCCCTCCCCTTCTCTCTCCTCTGCCAAGAAACCTCTGTCACCTGCTTTCAGACAACCGGGGTGAGCAGCACCGGGACGAAAGGGCAGAAGGAAGCCAGCGGCACTGGGACCCCCAGGCTGGGGCACCGAGTGGGCTCTGCCTCGCTCTCCCCTCCGTCGTTTGGGCTGGGGCAGGAGGCTCGCAGGCAAAGAGCCGCGCAGGGAGCTTGGCTGCCGGAGAATGGCAGGCGGGGTTGACATGG
>NW_010178343.1:5816-32777 GCF_000695765.1 Mesitornis unicolor | reverse complement strand
ACAAGAGCGGCTTCTCAGCACCGGTAAGTCCCTCCTTGCGACCCCTAAAACTTCGCATCCCACCCCGCTAGTTTGTCTAGTTCAAAAGTCTGGTGGATTCAGCTGCAGAGGGGGGCTGTGGCTGGGATAGCTGTCGCTGCGTACTTTTATGGGCTTATTTTTTTTAAAAGAGTGAAAAAAGGTAATTTTTCCAGTGTTGCGTCTCCTGGGTTCGTTTCCCATTCTTGCGTTTCCCCGCCGGGCCAGATCAGTAGGTGGCACTTTCTTGGCAGCAAAATGTCCGTCTGGCACAGAGCAAGGCTTTTTTTTTGTTGTTGTTTCTAATGAAGTCTGCAGACGTAGTTTTGAGCAGCTGTTTGTCTGCAAACTTCGGGGTTTCCTCCATTCGGGATGGGTGCATAGGCAATTTTTGCCGTTCCCCACCGGGCACCTCGGTGAGCCGCTGCTGTCGGTGGGTGAGCTCTCCCTGCCCCTGACCTTGGCAAGATTCATCACCCTATTTCCAAGCGGAGGGAAGGCTCGCTCGGAGCTGCCCCGTTCTGTTGCATGACAGCTCCAGCTCCCCGTGAGTCTTCGTTTGCGGTACCGAGTTGGAGTGCAGCTCGCCTGTCCCCTTTCGCTTATTTGCCAGTGCAAACTCCACTGAGGACAAGGCTCAGGGACAAACGATTTGACTGACGTTATTTTTAAATACTGGAAATAACTGTGACACAACACAGTAGTAAAATATGGAGGTGATTGCCCTGCTGTAATTAGGGCAACGGGGAGTAACGCTTGCGCTGCTGGGCTGCTCTGAAATGCTGCACGAAGCCAGTGCTGGAGTAGGGGTCAGCTCTGTCGCTGCTTGCTCATTCAAGAGCTCCAGCGCTGGGCTGCTTCAGTGAGATCTGCCCCTAAAAAGGGCTTTTTCTGAGTTAAAAAAAATGCCAGCAAGAGGTTCAGCCCCTGAGTGACACACAGCAGCCTGGCTGGCTGAAGCAGAGACCCATGCGGGGTTTCACCCATTTCTGCCACACACAGTAGCGCATTCCTGGCTCTGTTTAGTTGAGTGATCGAGTTTTCAGTTGAGCAGGGGGAAAAATGAGTCCTTCACGCACAGACAGGGCAGGCAGCCGTACTGACTTGAGGAGCCCTCTATAACAGGACTGTGAAGAGGGACTTGGGGTCCACTGTGGGAACGTGTTTGTGAGTGCCCAAGTTCATTGCTTCACCCTGTGTAAAACTAAGGCTTAAACTGGTGGTTGGGATAACAGTAGCAGCTCAATTCCCGCTGCAGTCAGGCCTGGGTTGTGCCTGCTGCTGGTTTGTGCCGCTGAAGCATTAGGAAGCCAGGCTGGCCGAGGAGCTGGTGCTATTTTGGCTGGATCTCAGCCCCCCGGCATGCGCAGGAGGTCCAGCACACGATCATCTCTGCTATGCTCTGCAGGGCAGGGTGGCTTTGTTAGAGGATGAGAGAGCTTAGAGGGACTGGGTGTTTTCGAGCACCTGAGAAAAAGGTGAGCACTGGCATCATTGAACTGGATGTTGGTGATGTCCTGGGGAAGGGCACAGCTGTGAAAGACGGTGAAATGCGGTTTCTGTGAGCACGCATGCATCGCTTGGTGTGTAACAACGCGGTTTGCCAAGGCAAGCTTTCAGTCCTTGGCTTTCTGTCCCTCTGCCACTCACCACCCAATACGAGGGTGGGTAAAGACACCAAGTCAGTGGCGAGCAGCCCACCTGCTGCACAACTTGAGAAGGAGATGTCTTCTGGGCCAGAGGCTCTGTATCACAGAGGCAGACTGACTCTCTCCTTCAGTGCCCACCTTTGCTGCCTGCAAAAATATCACCCCCCCCAGTCAGAGCAACAAAACCCAGCCCTGATCCTGGTGAAACGGGTCCTGCAGATCACTGCTGCTGAGGCTCTGTCTGCCGGAATCCCGTGGGTGCAGGCACCCGGTCTGTACAGCCGAGCTGGCCAAGCCGGGTGGCAGCGCGCACAGGCGCATCGCGGAGAAGACGCCGTCGGCAGTAACGTTAACAGCAGCCACCATTTTGCAGGGCTGTCCTGCTGTGGCTGTCCACCTGGCTCCAGCCAAGGGCACCAAGAGCCAGGGAGGGCCAGCACAGGAGGAACCCAGGCCAGTTAGCTCCGCTTTGGAGGAGACCCTGCTGGGGTATGGCCTGAGGCCCTGACCTACCAGATGTTTGTTGGCATCTGATCCATGATAAGATGGCTTTGGGTGTGCTGGAAAACAGAGTGCTTTTTGTAGAGTCACAGGATAATTCAGGCTGTGAGTGAAAGACAGTCAGAAGAGACCCTAAGGACCCTAAAGGACTCAGGAGGTTTCAGTCCTTGTTGTAGGCAAAGAAAGGAGTGAAACAGGGAGAATATACGTGCTGGCTTGTGTGGGCTTGAGAAATATCCATATAAAATAAGTCCAGGTGCAAAGCTTGAGTGCGTGAGGGAGCCTCTGAGTATTATTCTCAGAGGGCTGGGTCCTGAGGTGCTGCTTTGGAGCTGTGTCTTCATCACACTCTCTCCTTGCTTCCTTTCTTCCCTGCCATGGTCTCTCTCAAAATGCTCGGGCAGGGCAGGTTTATGGTCTTGGTGAAGATTTGGCAGTGTTCTCCTTGTGTGGGGCTGAAGTCTGACCTCACGTCTACTGCAGGTAACAGCAGTCAGCAGTACCGCTTTTAACTCCAGGACAGATGTCAGTGCATGACCTTTAGCCTGTGAGTTTGATCTGATTGGCAATAAAATAATCACCTAAAAATACTTGAGCCTTACAAGCCCTTCCTAGTGTCCCCCAAACAGAAGTGCCAGGGAAAGTGCACAGACTTCCCAGAGAGACAGAGATGTTTCCTGCCCAGAAGAGCAGCACCAAGGCAGATCTAGCAGCTCACGGCTCTGCCAGCGTGGCCTTCTGAACCACCTTGCTTTGGCCAAGGCTCAGCAGAAGCCCAGAAAAATACCCACTTGCCTGCCCAGAGGTATTCAAGCCTCCCACTCAAAGGAAGGGTGGTACCTTCAGAAATCCTCCCTGCTCATCTGACTGTGTCATAGGAGAGTCCATGACACACTGTACACCACCTGAGGAACACAGGAGATGGGACTCAAGGAGGCCCAGGAGGCCCGAAATCACAATTTGGCTCCCAGATCTCTGCTTGCCCACAAGACCACACAGCTTTTCATCTGTCAGGGTCACAGCAGAGAGGAGCGTGAGGGATTTTCATGTAGTGTGGAGGGTGCAAACAGCAACTCTGTCTGCTCACAGCGGGTTTGAAATGGCAAGCTCAGGAAAGAAGTATGCTGTCATCCATCCCTAAAATATTTAGTTCCCCTGCATCAAATCGATGTCAAGAGGGAGTCAAAGGGGATCCTGGAGAGAGCTGATCCCACACATCGTGTCACTGCGCTGCTCTCACGTGAACAAGGCCACCCCTGCACACAAGGCAAGAGCTTATCCTCCCCCAAGGCAGCGAGACGCTTCCTTTCTCCTGGGCTGGGGACGATGCCACCTGCAAACTTAATGCATCATACCAGGGGCATTAACCAAAAAAGCCCTGATGTTTTAATTTTCTGGTATTCCAGATAAATCAGGAGAGATCGCAGTTAAGAAGGGAGGGAAGGATGTGCAGCTGAGTGCTGGACCAGTTTGGAGATGTTCTCCATTCACCTGCACTGCAGTTCCCCAGGAGAGCCGAGCCCTTGTTCCCATTCCCCAAATGCTCCCGAGGGCGTTACTGCAACGTGCTCGTTGTCGCCGAGGTTCCATTGAGGGAGAAGACCAAAGGCTTCCCAACCCAGTGGAAGAGGAAGCCAAAGGTGGGGAGTCACAGGCTCTGCCTGCTTGGCTGCCCTGGAACAGGGACTGAGGTGGCCAAACAGGCTCCTTTGGCCCTGATTTGGTTTGAAGCATCAAGCGAAGCCCGGACACGGTTGAATCAGAGGGACCCTCACATCTGCACAAGGCAAGAGGCTCATGGCAGAGGCTGGGCTGGTCCATGTCAGATCAGGGGACAGAGTGCAGCCCTGGCTGGTGTGGCTCCGTGCCCTTTCATCCATTCCTGCCTACAGAAGTGGGTCACAAACCAACCCTGCTCACAAGCATCTCCCACAAAGGTTCTCCTTATTCTGCTGAGATGGGCAAACATGTCTCACGTGCCAGAAATCCTCATCTCGTATCTGCGCCAGAAATCCACATTCCCACACCCTGACCAAAATAAATTTGTAAATAAAAATAAACAAAATAAATTTGTAAAGGGCGAGTGTCAGGAGGAAGGAGCCAGGCTCTTCTCAGTGACAGCCTATGCCAGGACAAGGGGCAATGGGTGCAAGCTGGAGCATAGGAAGTTCAACATGAACATGAGGAAAAACTTTTTCACTGTGAGGGTGACAGAGCCCTGGCCCAGGCTGCCCAGAGAGGTTGTGGAGTCTCCTTCTCTGCAGACATTCAAAACCCGCCTGGACGCCTTCCTGTGTAACCTCATCTGGGTGTTCCTGCTCCGGCAGGGGGATTGGACTGGATGAGCTTTGGAGGTCCCTTCCAATCCCTAACGGTCTGCAATTCTGTGACCACAGCTGGGTCTTCACCCGCTGAGGCATTAGCACACCTATTCACCTCTCCTCTCCCGCTCCCCGATGCACTGCCACGGCTTCTCCCAGGCATTTCAGCTGGGATGGAGGTGCTGAGCACCATCAGGGCAATGGGCACCAAGACCCAGGGCAGGAAGGAGCAGCAGATGATAGGATTCTGCAACAGCCCTGGCTGTTGTGATGGGCAGGCGTGGCAAAAATGAGCCCTTGTGGCTCACAGGCCCTTCCCTAGGTGAAGGCAGCTCTTTCCATGGCTGGTAGAGTAGTAGCACTCCACATTTGGTGGGCTGGGGTCTTTCAACATCACCTTGGAAAGGGCCAGTGAAGGCTTTCCTGGTTTTGGTTTCCAGATGAGGTACTAGCCCCCAGAAGCTTTTCATAATTTGAACTTGTTTGAATTTTGTTCTTCCTGCTTCCTTTTTCTTTTTTTTTTTTCCCTCACTGTCTTATCAGTCTCAGCCTGTCCAGATTTACACCCTACAAAGGTAAAGTGCAGACCATCTAAATGGCAATAAACCAAAGTTCAGCCACCCAGCAGTAATGCTCACCATTACTGAGTAATTCAGAAAGTGAAATACTGCTGCTGGCAGGAGGGCAATTAAGATGAAGCAAATAGGCACAGTCCAAGTCAACGTCACTCTCCTCCAGACTGTTTACACGTGACTTTCCTCTCGCTGAAGACAACCAGAAGTGGGAACTATCTGGGAGCCGAGACAGCTCTAACCTCTTCATGCATTAGAGGTGTTGGCTGCCACGAGGACCAGAGCTGCCACCCAAAGCCATGAACTGCCCCAGGTTCCCAAGTCAGCAAATACAAAGCAAACCCCAAACCCTGACCCACCTCACTGCTGTGGACAACACAAGTGGCTTGTCCTAGGCTGCTGCTCACTGCCACCAATAGGACTCCCTTGGGGTCACTCATCCTCCCACTGCTGGCAGGAGATGGTTTGCAATAAGGAGTGTGCTGGTAGGTGCTGCCCTTGGTCCAGGTGTTGCTCACAGGCGGTCACTGAGGGTTGGGGCTTAGGCCAGAACTGCAACCAGTGGACACAAAATCCTCCAAGTCAGGGTTGATGCTTTCAGTTGTAACTGTATGGAGGAAAACGCAGTGACTCTGCCTTTGCTCTGTGCTGCAGATAAACAGAGGCGTCCATTTGCCTGAGCCCGAGACACTCCTTTCATCAGTAAATTCACTTTATAAAAACACTGGGGAGAGGAGAGGAGAGGAGAGAAAGGTAATTGCACCCACGACATCCCGTAATAAATCACAGGCTGGAGCCTGCTCTCATTCCTGACACTGCTGCCTCTTAATTATAGCTGTGTTCATCTGTGGAGACAGAGCAGGAGAGCCAGGCTTTATGCAGAAGGGAGCACTAATTAAAACCTCTCTGTTCCCTAGAAAGATATTAATGCTTTCCTCTGGGGAAGAAGTGAACGGACTTGTCTCTGGCCCTTCCCGCAGGTTAATCTGTAACGCTGACTTTCACACAGCAAGGCAGTTGGTCTCGTTTTCAGTACCTGATGCTCTTGGCATTGCTTCTAGGTTGAGATATGGGACTTTCAGAACTCCTTGAAGAAGGAAGAGCAGTAACACGTATCCAGGTAGCCTGTGCAGGCGTGGGTGTTGCTTGCCTGGTGTAAGGTTGGGTAGCAGGGGATGGCTCCTCAGTTGGTGTATACTGACCACAGTAGAGTTTTGCAAATTGTCCATTGCTGTGACTCCAGCCCTTCATATCTGTCAGAGGCAGGACTCCTGTGATAGAGAGTGTGTCCCAGACTGCACCCAAGCAGATCCTCTGATTGGAATTAGACGGGCTTCAGCAGGCTTGACCCATGCTCAGATTCACAGAAAAGAGAGTCAGGTCCCTCAGGCTGGCAGGGAAAGGAGTCTTGTACCACCAGGCGTCTGCACGCCAGCATCTCTAGATGATCTCCAGATGGGCTTGGTACCTGACCACGTATTGTGAGAACACAAACCCTTCTACATTGCAGGAGAAGTGTACTACGTCTGAGCTATGGAAACAGCAGTTTGCCCCACTGGAGTCAAAGGACTGATTCCCAAAAAGCAAAGGTCAGCATTTTCCAGCTGGCCCTGCAGAGTTTCAGTCGCAGAGGACCCAAGTTGGTGAAGGGAGGGTCCAGTCCAGCGTCCAGGCTCATGCTTACTCCACCCAGGTTCTCAAATGAAGCCAGAGTAGGCTGGGTGTGAATAACATGGGGAAAATGTTGGGTTGGATTTTTTTCCCCTGTTTTTTTTTTTGCAATAGAAGGCAGGATGGAAAAGTAAATGTGACATGAAAGGCTCTCAGGGTTAACTATAGATCCACAGGACCATCAGGTTTGTCGCTGTGAGTAGCTACTGCTTGAAAAAGAAGAGTTGATAAAGTTTCACCAGCTGAAAAAACAACCAAAATGCCAGAAAAGCTGCAGCTCAGTCAGATGAGCTGCTGCACTAAACTAGGCAGGAGCAGGTTCAACAGGATAAATTTGGAGTAAATGTACCAGAGCAGCTCACTGCTGTTCTTTGCCAGTGTGAGCAGGTAACACCCTAGGTGTGGTCAGGCCATCAGCTGCCTGAGCAATCCTCTTGACATGGAAGCACCCTTTTCCCACTGCTCCTCTGAGCTTAAAAATAAAGAAAGAAGGGCCCCCATATATGTGACTTAAGTTATGAAATGTCCAATACTCTTCAGCTTGGAAGGGAGAGAGATGAAGTGCTGCTTTCCTTGAGATCTGCGGTGCTGCCCGTGGCACAGAGACGGTGAATAAGGGAACAGAGCTGGGGGGCATCCCATGAAAGTGGCAGCTGGCAAGTGCAGCATAAACAAAATGAGATGGCTGAGCACACCGTGCAGAGCTGAGCTGCGGAGCATCTTGCCACAGGCCATTCAGGACGTCAGAAGCTTACACAGGTTGGCCAAATGCAGTTGGACAAATTTAGGGATGAAAAAGAGTAGCGAAAGCTTTTAAATCCCACTGCTGGAGGCTGGGAAACTTTACAGAGAGGCTCCCTATGCTCCTGTCCTGTTCTTGTTCTCTCTGGGCATCCGCATGTGCTACAACCATGTGTGTGCTCCCAAACTGCCACCCCAACAGGAACTGGGCACGGGTGATGGGAGAGGTGATGGACTACCCCATGTCCAGGCAGCTGTCTCTGGCTCCTCTGACCCAAAAGGGAGGGTGGAAGAGAGTAGAGGAGCTCCAGCCCCAGTGGCTGCTCAGCATAAGGAAAAGTCGTGCAAGTTGAATCACAGCCTAGGATATGAGGACTGAGGGTGGCTGGAAGAAACAAGTTGAGTGGTCAGAGCCTGTTTGCCACAGTCACCTGCAAACTAGACCAGACAGGTCCCCAGAACAACTGCTCCACAGCTGGCCTAAGCCCAGACACACTCCTGCTCTCTGCTCCCTGCCTGCCAAGACCTTGTAGGCAAATGGTCAAAAGTTAGAGGAACGATCTAAAGTGGTGAAGAAGACTGCAGGAGTGATGCAGGCTGTCACCAACCTCGGCAGTCTCTGGTATCTTCCCCAGAGCGCAGTGTGTGACGCTGACTCCAACATGATCGGTTCTTGCCACAACAAGTGCCAAGATGCTACTCCACTCCAGTACCGCATGGGTGACTGGCACTCAGGTGCTCTTGTCCCCTGACAGCTCGAGCTAAAAGAGCACTTGGTTAGCTCATGACATCCACTTTAGCAGTATGCCCACACTAATCCCTTGCCAACAATTAGTCCCACAGGGCAGGACTGAGGAGCACCAGAAATAGCACTTTTTTGTAGCCCAAGTGAGTCCCACCAGCTGAGAAGCACCAGGGCTGTATACACTCAAAAAACATCTTCATGAAATGTTAGCAAGATCCTCTTGCAGAGAGCTGTGGGCAAGAGGGCTGCATCCTCAGGCCAGGAAGGGGAATTACTGAAAGGGCTATAAATGACATGCACATATATTTATCTACAGTTGAAGGAGAACTGTGCAGGAAGGCTGGCAACCAGGGTTGCATCTCTGGTATTTGCTGAGCTGGAAGATAAATCACTTTGGTTTCTCTGTTCAGTCAGAGGCTCCTTGTACCGTGTGTATTCCTATGCTCTTGGGGCCACCTGCCCCTTCCTTCAAAATGACTTTCCCAGAATATGGCAGGGTCTTCAATGTGCACGTTTAGACACAGCCCTGCTTCTGAAAACCTTTCCTTGCTCCAGAGGTGACCCATAAACCTGTGGTTCATTTAGGGCTCAGCCTACTGTCAGTACAGTGAGGAAAGCTCTCTGGTTTTAAACCACAGGTTGTGGTAAACACCACCCCTGCCTCCTCCTTTGGCTGCAGCAGAATCTACGTGCCATCCTCCAACAGCCCCAATACCTGCGAACACAGCTTGCCCACCTGGCACAGAAAGGCTTTCTTGCTCCTTCCCTCTCTCCCCTTTGAGGATCACAGGGTCATTCAGGCCAGAAGGGACCTCAGGAGGTCTCTAGTCCAACCCAAAGCAGGGTCAGCTCTGAAATCACAACAGGCTGCACAGGCTTTTACTCACTCTCTTCTTGAAAATCTTCAAGAACAGAGACAGCACAACCTCTCTGGGCAACCTGCTCCACAGTGCGGAGGCTCTCGCAGCAGAAAGCGACTGCTCTGTGTCCCCCTGCAGAGCTTTAGCTTTTTGGGACTGGAAATCCCTTTGCTAAGCCCCTGTGGGCATGCAGGAGTGGCTAGTGAAACCTTTCCTCTTCGGGAAGCTCTTCTCTCCCAGTCCCAGCCCTGTAATCACTCCTGGTTTCTCCTCGCCCAGTGAACAGACTGCCCTCGCAGACTCTCAGGCCTCTGCTGCAGGGACCAATTGTGCTTTTCCCTCCTTACCCTTGGAGAAGATTATTTTTTTGTTGCGGCAAGATTATTAAAACATTTCTGCACCGTAAGATTAGAAACTGCCATTTAAATTCTTTTGATAAACCCAGCCTCACACATCCTTCTATTCTAAATGAAACAAAGGGCAAAGGGAACTTTTTTTTTTGTTTTGGAATGATCTCTCCTGGGACTGTTCTGGTTATTGGCTGTTGCAGCTGCAAAATCTCCTCCTGCCGGCCTCATCCAGGGCTTGGTAGCTTTATTGAAAGCCCAAAGATCGGAAATCAACACAAATGACAGATGATCATGCTGTAAAAGCCCAGGGTTTACCTGCACACAGGCAGGGGGAGGCTCCACAGTTGGCAGCGATGCCGGCTTGAGCCATTCCAGCTGCTCGTGCTCTGTGACACTCCTTCGTTGTGCCAGCACATGGGCTTGTGGGGCTGGGCTGCAGGTCAGATTCTGGAGCTGATCTGGCCGTAAAATACACCAGCAAGTTAAAAAAAATATACGTGGGCATGTGGGAATGGGGTTCCAGCCTCATCAGTTCCTGCTCAGGGTCACCGTGCTGAGGACAAGGTGGTGACCAGGGACAGCAGGAGCCCTGGCCCAGGCTGCCCAGAGAGGTTGTGGAGTCTCCTTCTCTGCAGACATTCAAAACCCGCCTGGACGCCTTCCTGTGCAACCTCATCTGGGTGTTCCTGCTCCGGCAGGGGGATTGGACTGGATGAGCTTTGGAGGTCCCTTCCAATCCCTGACGTTCTGGGATTCTGTGAAGTGCTGAAGCTGCCCCTGGAACCAAGACTGTAACTTGTCACAGTACTGTGCAAGTCACTGGGAGAGAATCAGGACTGTTCACTTATCTTTAGCCCAGGTTTCAAGAGTTTAAAAGCAGGAGGGAGGAATTACCAGTATAAGATTGCTGTGTCTAATGCTATCCCCAAGGGTTAATAGGAGGAATCTCTCTAGCAGACTGCTGACAGAAGGCTCCAAATGCTACAGCTCAGTCAACAGCCACACACACAGGACAGCAAGATGAGTTACTTAGAGGTTAAAGCGAGCAGGCAATGAATGAGCCTGTTTGGATCAGCTGCACTTGTGTCTATCCCTGTGGGAATGCCAGGCGCTGGCTGCAGCTCTTCCCCGGATGGACAGCCCCCAGCCCATCCAGTGTAGGCCCCTGGATTGCACCACTCCTCCACACCACAGTAGCTCATCCCCTTGCAGTTGTTTGTGTGTTCCTCTGTAAGGTTGTACATTTTCCTTGTGCCCTTTCACTGCTGGGAGCAGAGCCCTGCAGAGTTTAAAGGGAGTGACACAGGAGACCGCTGTCAGAGTGGTGAGCTGAAATCTTGTCTCTGACGTGTAGCTTGTGTCTTCAGAAAGAAGCAAGTTTCCTGCATGGGTTTTTTGTCAATAACGCCTGCTTCTCTTCCCTTTGCTGTTTCCTGTGACTGTGCATCTTATCTTCTGAATCCAAAGAGCAGGGCTATCCTCAGCTGGGCATGGAAGTTTGGTTAAATATTTTGCAACAGAACATGTTTTGCATCAGCAATCAACACTACAGTTCCTATGGGGACTCTCTGTGGGAATCCAAAAATCTCAGCATTTTGCAGGTCAAACAAATAACTGACTGACAGCAAAGGTTCATTTTGAGGCTCTCCGATTTCTGCCTTTCGGAGATGACTGGGAAGTGATAAATCACAATTTTCCATACAGAATATTATCTAGGCCCAGTTCTGGCTGCTCGTGCTCCTACTCCAGCTCCCACCACACGAGCTGGCATCTCAGGGCAGCCTGGGATGAGACAGTCGAGGAACCCAGCAGCAGCCGCTGGGCAAGACTCCACTCACCCTCTGTGCTCAGGAGATGTGGCTGTCACTTGCACCAAGGGGAAGGTTCCTGGTGAGAGCCCCAGGTGCATTTCAAGGGGCTGAATACACCCTGTAAAAAACACCCCCATCCCCTGTCACACCAAATGCTGACCCGAACCCTGCCACGTCTCTGGGAGCATGGTTGCCACCAGGTCACCGAGCTGGTTAAACTGATGTCAGCTTGTTTTCCTGCAGTGACACTCAGAGCCGAGCTCCCCTGTGCCAAGTTTTAGCTCAGATGAATTGTTAGCAAGTGGCCAAAAATACACAGACAGGATATGAGTAGGAAGCACAAAATGGGGTGGGATGAGATGGCAACGAATGTTGTTGTGATTAGCCTAAAGACGGCTAGCAAAGCTTTAAATATCGAATGTGATTTTCAAGAGATGGATCTCCTCCCTCCTATCTTCTGCCCCACCCTCCCAGCAAAAACCCCAGGGCAAGTTTTACAGCAGGAAATGAAAATTATTGATGCACTAACTTCCCCAAGCCCCAACTACTGCAGGCAGGGAGCAGGGAGCAGAGTGCAATACCTTCTCATGGGTATAGGCAGCGGGACACAGGCTGCAGCCCTCTCCATTTCTTTGGGGAAAGATACCATGGTGCGACCTTGCTACCCAGGGAGAGGAGTATTTCTTGGTTCAGATTTACCAGTCTCGCTGCAACCTCACAGATTTCAAAATTACCATGCTGGAGAGACAAACTGAAGCGAAACGTGGCCCCCAAAGTGGCCCTCAGCCTCATAACGAGCTTTTTTCTGATGGAGAAAATGCTTTTGGCACACTGACTGCCCTGCCGCACACCTGAATTTCTGCCAAGCAAGTGAATCAGCGTTTCAGGGAGTGACCAAAAGTGCCCTTCCTTTAGGAGGAGGTGGTGGAAACGTCCCATTGATCTCAGCACCCCTGTCTTGCTCATGAACCGGTTGGCATAGAGGAGTTATTTATGAACAAAACTCCTTCTGCCCCTCCTGCGTCTGATGAGGGACCAGCCACACCACCCAGTCATCTTGTCCTGAAGCGTTTCAGCCCCGTTTGGGCTGGCACTAGCCAGGCAAGTGATGTTCATGTTTAAGTATCACAGTCCTCCTGGGGTTAAGGTCTTTGCTGGGAAGTAATATGGAAAAAGAATCGGCCTGCCAAATTTATTTTTTTCATTTTTAATGTATTTGTACAGGTCTCCTGTAAAAGCAGTAACAAAATAGGGCTGCTGAGGCTAGAGTGTAAGGGTTGCACATACTAATTGTATGAGCTGGAGTCACAGCCTACATACACATTAAAGCAATCATTTAATGAGCAATTAAGGCATTTGAGTGATTAGCTCAAAGCCGTGGTGACAGCAGAGGCCAATCTCTTACCTCTATGGCCACAGCTGGCAATCAGTGACTGATACCCATCAGGCACTAGCAAGGCCCACCCAGGTATTAGTAGCATGTTGTCAGTATAGACATGGCAGCTGATGGTTGGGCCAGACAGCTTCAAACCTTCTGAAAAAAGCAGTTTTGGTACAAGTGCTTTGCATAAACACAGCATCACCTTTCAAGCTTGGATATAACAGCCCTGAGCAAATCAGCTTTTTTTCCCTCGAAGTCAAGCCTTAACATCACTGCATGAAGCAGCAGGGATACAGCAGGAACCCTTATACCTTCTCCAGCCCCGGCCACCAGCCCATCCTGCCCCAGTGGTGCCAGCCTTCTGCTGGGTCTCCCGGCTGTTTCACAAATGCCTTCGAACCTGGAAAAGCCATAGGAGAAATGAGAGATATTCTTGCTGTACAGCAAGGTGCACGTGAGGAACAGCTCTGGGAGCGAGTGCTTGCAGCCAGGAGACACAAGCATGCTGCCAGTTGTGCACAGGGCAGCGCCTTGGGCCGTTCTCCATCCTGCTCTGGAACATGACACACACATGCAGTCACTCCCTACTTTTACTGGCCTGATGTCCGAGAGCCGATTTCTACACAGAGAAAATAATAAGGATCCCTTTCATCAACAGAGTCACAGTGTTGAATCCTTCCCCCCTTGCTGCCAGTCATCCGGCACCTGGAGTCTAGCACCGGGTTAGATAAAAGGGATCATTTTTGGTGTGGGGGAATGAATAAGGACGTAGGGCAGAGAAACCCTCAGCATGACAACTACCAGTGCATTTCTTCAGCAGACTTTCTGGGTACCAGGCGTGTTGTGCTGCCAGCCCCAAGCATATGATGGCTGGAGCCCTCCAGCCTTACCCTCACATCCTGCCTAGGCAGTCCCACAGCCAGCCCCCCACAGCTCCTTTCTCCCAGGCTTTGCTCACAGATGTGGGCACAAATAAAAACAGGACAGAGGAAAAAGCTACGAAATTCCCCACAACATTCTTCCCATCCCAGGAAGGCAAGGGAACACATCACAGTGGTTTCTCTTCCTCAGGAATGCAAGTGATTCACATTACACTTTCTCCCATCCGGGAATTTTTGAGCCAGGGTCTTTTAGTTTAAACCATTTAATAAGCTTTTATACAAGGTGCACTCATCCATCTCCTTCCAGCTGTCCAAAAGCATCTGTTAGTGTTTGGCATGCTATTTCTGGGCCTGGTTCTCAAGCTTGCTAAACTGCAGCCCAAGCGTAGATAATGCTCAGCTTGGTATCCCTGGTGAGAAATGGGCTCAGCAGACACACAGCAAGCCCTAACTTGCTCTGTGTTTTTCCTCCACCTGGCTTCTGCAGGGTTCCTCCAACAGAGAGGAGAAGTGTAAATTCAGGAGCTGTGACTCAGCACGGGGACTCTGCAAACAGTCTTTCAGAGGGGTAGTGAAGTCAGCTTCCCATTTTTTCCCCGGGACCATGGAGATTGTGGCTATTTGTGCACTTTCCATGAGTATTTATAGAGTAAGGCACTGTCTAGACTTGCTTTTGGTTGTGTTTCTTGAAGGAAGGTTTTACCTTCTGGCAGGAATATAAAAGCTCCCAGTTTGGTTCAACTGGTCTGCAGAGCCTTCCTCTCCCACACCAACCTCTGTGGGCATCGAGAGCCTCCAGCACTGCATGGACTCCTGACCTGGACCTAAATCAAGGTCTGTTTGCATATATCATGTAGACTGGAAAGAGCTCTGCACCAGCATGTGCATTTGTGTGTGTTTGGGGGGACACAGCAGGGTAATTTTCCATGTTTTCCTTAGGTAGTTTGTGAATCTCGCATCAGGAATTTGTAAAGATTGGCACTTTTGCTCTGTAGTATCAGTTTGTGTTTCTGAGCATTAGCTCCCAAACCTCCATTTCTGTGCCGTGGGGGATCAGTAGTAAAGCCAGCAGATGCATTGCCTCCGTATCTCCAGTGCAACCCAGCAGGGATGTGCGGTCTCCCAGGGGCCGCTCATGCCAAGCCCAGCCCCGGACACGCTTGTGGCTGTTCCCTTCTCGACGCTGGGAATTCCACCTAAAAATTTTCTCAGGAAATAATACTATTTAAGCACAAAATATTGTTTCTAAGGAGGCGAGTGAACAAGGCACAGGCTACTTGGATGTGATCCTCAGCACTGAGTATAAACCTTAGTCTGGTGCTCTGCAATATTTGGGCACAGTGTGGAAGGGTGCAGCGCGTAAGGAGGGAGGACTTAAACAAAAAGTGGCAATCAGGGTCCCTCAAAGCTGGCAGAGGGGTGAGTGTAGATCTGAGGCACTTCAGCCTAGAACTGCTGCTGCTTCTCCCATGGAGGCTGAAGAGCACTTGGTTCTTCTGTGCCCAGACCTGTGCTGACCTGCTGGGCTGGGTTATATTTACCCAGGTGTTTGTCTTCTGGAGAATCTCTGCAATGTGAAGAATCCCATGTACAGAGCAGGGAGTGTTTCTTGCAGACACCTTGCAGGTTGTATGCACCGCCTGTGACTCTGATTGGTGTAACATGCTACTATACGTGCGTTCACACTCATCTCTGCTACAGGGGCTGGCATCTTCCCAAAGTGACCTGTGATCTCAAGTGGCCCCGACACTGTAAAGATAACTTGAAAGGTGCCATGGGTGGGAGGGAGGAAGGAAAGAATAACAAGACTCACCACTTCCCAAAACCTAGGGCACTATAAAGATATCTCAAACAATGCAGATAAGAATGGGCACTCCTCGGGTCGCCAGACTCTCTGAGAAATACTGTCCCCTTTTTCCAAGCAGGAATCACCAGCAACAGGTTAAAACAGTCATGACTTGGTCCTCATGATTTGCAAGGCTTGATTTGCAAAGACAAGGTTTGGAAATTTCAGTCTTAAGATGGGACAAGATCCTTGCTTCCTTGTTTTTACAAAGCAGCAGCAACAACAACCACCACCACAACATGTTCATTTGGTTGTCAGCTGCTTTGCTCTGGTTTGGGGTTTCCCCTGATGCTTTCTAACTAACCCAAAGACCATTTTCTTTATGAGTGCGTGTTCTTGACAGAGACCCAACTGGGTAGGTCTGGCTTTCTTTTGGTGTGCCCTGACAGGCAGCCTTACTGGCAGGTTCAGGAAAGCAACTTAAAGCAGGAGAAGGGTGGTTTCATCATTAGGACACTGGACCAGGACAAAAGAGACCCAGGTTAAGTTCTCAGGTCTGCCATAGGCTCCCAGGGTCCATCCCACAAGCATTTTAGAGATCTAAACCAGATCATGTGAATGTAGATCTCCTAGTGCCACATGAGGAGCACTGAGCACTGAGATCCCAGTGCCTCACTGACATCCAAAGGCTGTTTTGTTTCTGTATTGATGTGGGATTGTTTCTTTGCCTATCTGCCAGCTCCTTCAGTACAATTACCATGGGCAGGACAGATCAGGGACTCAGCAGGGGCTGGAGGAGGTGTGTCTGGAGCATGGGCAGTGCAGGACATTTATGAGGGTGCCTGTGCTCCCTTTGCTCTTGTGAGGGTAAGAGGAGACTCAGCTTTGCGGGACAGGCTGTCAAGCAGCTTTTGCCAACGTGACATCCCCTTACGAAAACACCCAGCAACCCTAACAGACGGCGCTTTGTTGTCCTGGGAAGTCTGAGAGATAACATCGTGTGGTCGCCAGCTACTGTTTCCAACTGACGCTTTATGTTACTTGCTGAGGCTTTTGCTAATCAGCATTTCTGCCTGACCCATCCAGTTGGCACAGGCTACACGCAAGAGACAGCAGCGCTCTTGTTATACCTGCCCCCTCCTGCCCCAGGCAGGACCCCTGGCAGCATTCCCCTCACATATAAATATATATACCCCAGTACCCAAGCCCCATAATCTACCTGGTGCAGAGACTTTCCTTACCTGCAGAACGAAGCCATTCCCCACCACCATCTTTAGGTTGACTTGACAGGGTGCATGGGACCACTTTGCATGTCAGCATCATTCCAGGTGGTCCAGCTTGGTTAAGAAACACTTCAGGCTACAGACATCAAACCTTATTTGACCCCTTTTTGTGACACTTTGGTTAAAACATCAGTACCAGTGGTTCTAGGTAGGAAAACATGTTTCAATTCTAGCTTGTGGGCAATTTGGACGTCCTGTCACACCAGGCAATTTCAGTGGGATGACTGATGGAAACAAAGACAGAAAAGTGTTAGACCATGCTAGGAAAAACTTACTATTACTCCTAGGTAGCTTAGCAGTTTTTAAGGTTTTGGGTGTTTTGACTCTTTTTTTTCTACTGTTGTTCCAGCAAAAGCTGTTGTGTTTTGAGCAGCATTTCCCTGCTGCTGCAATCACATATCCTCTGACGCCAACAAACCTCCAACACGCTCCACCTGATTTCAGTCCTAAAGGTACTCTTAGACCCATGATGAAAAACACAGACACTTGTTATTAATAACTCTTGTTATTATAATTTATTATAATAATAGCCCTAAAAAATATACCAGTATTTCACATTTTCAAGTTGTCCAATCATCACCCAAAGTCCAGAATTTTTCACAATCCCTTTCCATTTGCTGTAAGAACAAAAATGTGTGACCACAGCAAACAAGGGAGAAGCATACCTCATAAAAAGAATGTAAAACCATAGCAGTCATCAGCCCAAAGAGAAGAGAGATTATTCTTTCCCCTCCCATAGAGCTTCTCCACCCTTGCAATGTTGCAGCTCCGTCTTCAAAGGGACTCCAAGAAAGTGAAAACAATGCATGGCCCGCTTCCTTTTGTTATAAAAGTACAGAAATGTACCACAGACAACAATGCCAGGCTCCTATCACGACTCTGAATGTCTCTGGGAGGATATTTGACCTCCAAGGATAAAATTGTTTGGAAAGTCAGGGAGTGAGGTTTCCTTTGCTTTTAAGTACAATACAGCTTCACCCACCTCGATGTCCTTCAGCACAAACTTCTGCTGGTCTCCCAAAGGCCCTCTGTTTCAGCACATGAGATCTCCTGGCCTGGGATATCCCTGTGACCAGAATTTGAGCCTGACTTAGCTGCTGGAGCCCCTATCCCATTAAACACCACACTCATGTGTAAGGCTTAGCTGGTTTTCCTGGTAACCCATGGAGAAACACTGCCCTGCACCATCAAAGGAGTGGGTGATGGTCTCAAAACTGGATTTGATAAGGCTGAGTCAAAGGCAACCCCTGCACAGCCATACATCACAGGGCTAAATTTGCCTCTCACTTCCCTCTTTATGCATGCCCACCCCGCTGGGGAAGGAGGAGAAAGCAGCTGCACCCTGCAGGGAGATAAGAGGGAGATCAGGAACCCTCTAATCAGGGAAGTGTGAGCCACAGCTGAAATGACAGTGGGGAGATGGCAACGTGGGTGTCAGAGGTTGCAGGCTGCCACAGCTCTTAAGGGTGCCCCCATGGGGATGGGGGAAGTCGGGGAAAGTGAGCTGCTTGGGCAAAACCCCACCTTGTCTCTAGCATCCTATCTTTGGCTCTGTCCACATTTAGAGGTGAAGTACTCTCAGCCCTTTCTTCATCTCACCCAAGTCCGGTTGTCTCTTGATTTAGCAAAACCATTATAAAGTCTCCAGCCCTTCAGAAACATGTCCCCCTAGTCTGCCAGCTAGGATTCAATTAATGTCAGGCAATTTAAACTGAATTAAAAGCTCTGGCATGAGGATCTGTCCTGGTTTAACTTGGCCAGCATCACACCACACCCTCATTTCGATTAACACAAGTTTGAACACAGCCATAGCCCTTAAAGCAGCAGTAAGAACTAGGCAAAGGCTAAATAATGAAAATAGCATGAATAAATAAAAAGTGAGCCCAGAAGGATAAGGACCTGGTGGCTTGGCAAGTGCTCACATTGCTTCCAGTTTCATGCCCTTTGGGATGGAGGCACCCTGGAAGCGAGGGCAACTTTCCAGTGGTGCTTAGCAAAGGGAAAGGGGACACTGGGGTTGACTGCTCTACAGAGAGACCGGGGATCCCTCGATCGGACATGTCAGAAGGAACAATTTATAATCAGCTCCTTGCTGAAATATCAGCAGAGCGAATGCATTGCAGCTTCTGCTTGGCCAGGCAGAAGACTCTTGGAGCGTCAGGGTGTAACCGGGACTGCGAGCAGCACAGAACCTTTCTGCTGTGGTGGGGGTGCTGCGCGTTCCCAGTTCACACTTCACGCAGCACCTTGGCAAGTCATTCTGACACCCGGGAGTCCAGCAGCATTTCCACTAGCCAAGTACTCAGTAGCTTATCCTGCCTTGCTCCGGGGAGCCCAGCTTCCCCCATCAGTACTTTCTTATTGACTACTATGAGAGAAAGAATTGGCTCATTTTGTGGCTGGTCCCATTTCACCCACGAAGCTGAGCAGTGACCTCTGCCATTGCTGCGGGGTCTGCTCCTCTGGCAGCCACATAGGGTTTGACCAGATGGGCTCCTCTAAAAGCAGGAGCAGATCCCCCAGAGTTGTCTTTCAGATAGAGCTTGTGAAGGAGAAATAAAAACAAGTGTGACCTTTGCTGTATCCCTGGTTCCTCCTGCTATTTCATGGCTTGAAAGCAAGCTTTGAACTCCAGGGGCCAAACTCAGTGTCATTTACCCACTGGAGTGACCTGGATTTCAGGGATGTGGCCCTGGGACAGTCAGTGAAAGGGAGCCAGAAATATTACATCAATATGCAAAACCATTCTCAGGTACAATCATCAGCTGTGGGACTGAAATGATCAGATGATGTAAAGTAAACAGTCCACAGCTGGGTTTATTAGAGCACATTCCCTTTTCTAGGTATCTTATGCTAATGCCCACAGAGATCTGAGAGATAGAAACAGTTTGAGGACTGTAAAAGGAAACCAGCAGACACCTATTAACAGAGGAAAAATTCACAGGTACGCAAGCTTGAGCGCAGGGACGGGTTTTATTACGCTCAGAGGGGCTGGCAGAACACCAAGTTTCTATTCTAACATGTATATTAATTTATATCTACGTGTGTGTGTGTGCATGGACTTTAGTATCAACCACAAGAGAGACAAGAAAAGGGAGAATTTAATATACTAGCTACAAAATGCACTTCAAGGTAATTTCTGACAGCGTCTCAACGCTGAGGAGTATTGCTGTGACACAAACCAGGCTGAAAGCCGTGAGGCTGAGCCCAAAACGTGCTGAGATCCTCCATCCAGTCTGCATGTACCTGCGTGCAGGTGTGGCTGTGCCATGCTGTTAGTGCTGTGTAGCTCACACACGAGTGGTGGTCTTCACCTGGAGAGCTGGATCTCCACAAAATAGATCCCTCTGACGGGCGTGCAGTTTAGTGAAGATCAGTGAGAAGGCTCTGTGTCTGCCCTCACCTCAGGGTGAAACCCAGGGAACAAAATAGCAAAGTGTTTCCAACACGAGAAATAAAAACGGATACATAAGGAATCTAGGGCAGCTCCGCTGAGGCTACAGCAAGCCCTGCAGCAGGGATAGTCAGCCTCCAGAGGGGAAATCCCAGGTGTCAGGGATGACTCCAAAGTATTTTCCAGGGATTACACACACTTGAGCCTAAGCACAGCTAAGAAAAACCTTTGCAAGACAGCTCTACTGTCTGCCAGGACTCGCTCTCGCGGCAGCCCCACAGCACACACCAAGCACGTTCAAAGGTCCCATCATAGGAGATCCCACTAAAGACACTGGTGAATTTCATCCTTCAGGCCAAGGACAAGTATTTTAAAGCCATACCTTTGGATTCTGACAACCCTTATAATGGGGTGAGGGGGTCCGACCAAAGAAGAAAACAGGCATCGAGTGCCCAGCCCACGAGCAGGTGCCCCTTGAGCTTTTCAAAAGTGAATAAAAAAAAACCCTTGAAGACTTATCTTAGCATTCCTTCAACCCCTGCACTAGAGCAGAGGTGAATATCTTGGATGCCCGTACCAAGTGTCCCCTGAGGTTTTATTAGACCTTGTTTTCTCTTCTTTTTTCTTTTTTCCCCTTGCAGTTCTGCTCTTAGAGCAGTGCCTGGATCTCCCCCATCTTCTCTCACACTATTTATAATTCTCATATAAAAGAGGAGGAAAAAAAATCTGTGAGCTGAGACTGCCTGCCTCTCACTAAGCACTCAGCCATCTCAGTAAATTTTTCTCCACCTCTATGCTGCCAGTGGAGCAGCATTCAGCACTATCTCACTTTGCTCTATGCAGGCCATACCCCCATAAGGATAATTTATCAGCGGGTACAGAGCTTAAAATTGCCACATGACAAAAGATAATGGCACTATAGGCCTGAAAAAAATTACTCAGGACACTTACAGTCATGAGCACACAGCCACAGGGCTCTGTATGTTTGTTAATGCCCTCTGACAGACCATAAAGGCAGAGACCACATCAGTCCGTGACAAACTGTAGGCAGGGCTGCTTTGGGAGGAAAAGATGTGCTGAAATACCACAAAGTTGGGGTGTGCCTGGAAGGGACAGATGATAGGGGAGAGGTGGAAATAGGTTTCGGAAAGGCATCCTGGAATGTGTCATCTTCAGTCCAGGCCAGAGCTGTGAGAGGCATCTGAGCCACAGGGCAGAGAGCGGCATAGAAACCCCATCGTGCCCACACTGCTGCCTGGAGACCCCAAATCAGAGCACACACATGGGTAAATCATCTGATAGGGTGTTTTCTAATCACTAACCCTGTCTCCTCTGCTTCTGCCGCAGTTGCCTGTCTTGCGGAGCGACATGAGTCTCAAAGGATCCCTCAGCAGCAACCCTGGCTCATCAAAGTAAGGATCTCCATGGTGGGCTTCCTCCTTCTCGCAGTTGGCATTACCACTCCTTCCTACCAACCGTGGGGGATGGTTCCAGCACTCTCACTCACATGGTGGGCTTCCTCCTTCTCGCAGTTGGCACTACCACTCCTTCCTACCAACCATGGGGGATGGTCCCAGCACTCTCACTCCCCCCCCGATCCCTTCCCCCAAGTCCCTGGTGTTTGTTTCGCCCTTCCTGGGCGTCTCACGAGCTGCGTCCATAACCAGCATTGCTGCCTCACACCTCATGTGCTCTGTGCAGTGTGGCTTTGTAATGCTGAGAGACACTGGGAGCGTCTCCACATGCAGCATGGGGCTATGGCATCTCATGGCAGCTTCCTGATGGCGCCAGAGCCACCAGCTCTCTCCCTCCTTCCTGCATACTCCTGGCCTCAGGAGATCAAGGTGTAGGTGTATGAGCACTGTGAACCACTGCCTGCCCTCAGGGGCACCTGGTGACAGAGCAGAAAGGAGCCACTGGCCACCCACTGCTCACTGCACCATGCGGCACAGCCCGACCATAGCGCCTGAAACCCTGAGGTCCTGCTTTGATCCTCCCTTGCCAGGCCTGAGCTGGAGAAAACACTGTTATCTCCTCACTGTACACTCCTACACACAACTAAAGCATGGGGGGGGTGGCTTTACAGGGGATGTAACCCCATGCTTAGACACCTCACACCAAAACTCAAGTGTTTACACACATCCTTCCACATTTTGACATGGGACATGTCCTATAGCGCCTGCCTGAACTCAAGGAGTACATCTTAAAAGGGTCCATTAATAAAAGATCTTAATCTTGGCACTTAAACTGCCTCAGGTGGACTGCAGTGTAACGTGGAGGGGTCTCCATTTACCCATTTATCATTCACTGGGAGCCACTGTCCTTAAAACAGCCCCTCCAGAAGCAATGTCTTTCCAGGTGCCACTGCATGTGAAGGTAACTCTAGTGGAGACAGGCCTAAATGGGCTCCGCTGTCTCCTGTTTCCAGCTGCTGGGTTTAGTGACACAGGCCTGCGGTGTGGATAACAGCTTGGGTTGCACAGGGAGCCGCCAGCGTGGTCAGACAAGCAAATGCTTTGCCTGGTTATTCGGAGCCACACCACATTTGAGAGATGTGATGAAGAGGGTAGGGCTGGTCCCCTCTGGAGAGCTGCAGGGCTGCTGTGCCGATGGACGTGTGAGGTGCAGTGTGAAAGCAGATGTTAAAAAAGATCTGCGAGCTGATGGTTTATTTGTACCTTCCTTCTTTTACAGTGGCAGCATGGGCAAAGCAGACGGAGCCGCCAAGCTGAGCGCGAAGGACCTGTATGGTAAGTCGTGCCCACAAACACATCTAAGGTTTCCTATAGCAAAATCACCTCTGGAGATCTGGGTGCGGCTGTTGGGGAGCTTTAGGCTGGAACTCAATGAAAGCTGTGTGAATCCAGCCCTCCATACATAACAGGCTGGCTTAACATGGCAGCAAAAATGCACCTTCTCTCTCTGCCACTGCCTCACACGCTGGGCACCGCTGTGATTTTTCTGAGAACAAAGCTACGCAAAACATTGCTTTCCCTCACCCCCACCTGTCACCCAGATCCTCTCCAGTTATGTTAGCAAGATAACGTGATAAAGGGCCTAACAAAAGAAAGACTGTCCTCAGCAGGTTAATGATTATCCTCTTTTAACTACTCAGTGAAGCATGAAAACTCCAGTGCCCTTTGGCTCTTTGGAAGCAGAGGGAATGGGCAGGATGGGCACTTGTGCAGAGCCTGACCTGCAGCTTGTTTAAAAACCACCCCAGCTCCAGAGGAGCCAGTGAGTCACTGGGTGAAGCACTGCAGAGAACATTTAGGTATCAATAACTGATATTCCTGATCACAGCAGCTCTCTCAATGTATCCCAGGTGAAGGCTTGGCCTGTGGGGTAGGGCAGAACGAGCAGAAAGTGGTATGAGAAGTCAGCTCCCTCAGTCACTCTCCGGATACGAAGATGGGGGTTTGTCTGGGGGAGCGCTGGCAGCTTTCGGGGAGTCCTGCAAATTCTCCCACCTGAGAGCTGTCCATTTGCCTGGCTGGTGCTTTCATTGGGTGCAAACAGGCTGTGTGTGCCCCTTGTTGGAGAGCTTATGTTTGATCAGAAATCTCCCGTTGCAGCTGCAAGGTGAGGGTGGTTTATTTGTCGCAGGGAAGTGACTTTTGGTATTGCCTGGAGGTTTATCAGTGTGGAGTGGCCTGGAGCAGTGTCCAACAAGTGACCTGTCTTGCCTGGGGAGAAGTAGACCGGTGGGAAAGTGGGGGCTGTACTTGCTGGATGAAGCATTAAACAAAGTCGCTGTTAACTTGAATTAGGTGTAAAGTGGTGAAACATGGGAGTAAAGGTAGAGTAGAAATTTGGAGCTGTTTGTGGCCTGGATGCTGCATGATGAGCAGGTGCCAAGTGGAAGCTTAAGCAGTGTCAGTCACTTGTCTGGAGAGGGAAAGACACATGGTAAGCCTAGGAAGAAGCAAAAGGATGAGGCGTGGAAGTATTTGGGTGCTGCTCTGCTTTGCACGCAGGACTGCTAGTTCAGACAAGCTCCTCCTGCCCCTAACGGCATCACCTCTTTGGCTGTGCACTGAAAGCTCCTGCAGATCTGATTGGGTCGGAAGGATTGTAGTTGCAAGGTAAATACAGAACTGCATAGAGATGTGTAAAACTTTAACCGAGAGCTGAAAACAGTGTTTGAAATGGCATGTGCACAGGGAGCACCCGTGAGCAGAGGGTCTCAATTGTCAAGGGGCTCAGAGTGGGATTGAATTGTGAGCACAAGGCCGTCGGTGACTCCACACAGTGAGCAGGGGCCACACTGCAATGCCTCTGCCGCAAAGGCTAGCAAAGGGAAAAGCTGACAGACTGCCTTTAAAACAAACACAGTTTCTCAAATAAGTCCTTTTCAAAGCCGAGTTACATCTTTTACATTTTTTTTGCAAGGACACACCCCAAAAGCAAATTTCACCAGGGATGGGACCTCTCTGACCAAATACCAGCAAACCTGAAATGAGGACCCTAAGTCCATGGGCCAAATCCTCCAGAGGAGTAAATCAGCTGCCCGTTACTTCTCTGCCCCATCTGAAGTGCAGTATGAGGTCTGGAATTCGCTGCATAAATCGGTGGCTGTTGGCCAGCTCAGCCGAGCCCTGTATGCGTGAGGACATCCACAGGGTTTTTGCTTGGCAGGACTTGAAACCCGCCCCGCTAATTCAGCATGGCTTTATCAAAGGACACTCAGCATGTGTTAGACCAATATTTAAATGCCTGGGTCCCCTTCGCACTTGGATCCTCCCTCCTCCAACATTAATTTCTGCTGTGAGCTGGCCCATTTGGGGCTGGAGGTCAGGCAAGAACTAAAATTCCAGGGAGAATTATGTTTCATAATGAAACAAATCACATCAAGCTGCGCTGGCCTTGATTATGTGATTATGATGCTGCTAAGGGGGATGTTCAGATCTTACGAGACTTTTCGTATCTCCATTTTTCTCCAGTGTGAGTAATCAGGCTGGACCCTGCATATGCTGCCAGGTCTCCAAAGAAATGAGTGCAACAACTCCTGAATTAAAAGCACACAGACATCTGCTGCATTTAAAGCTCGCTGGGTCACGTCCTTCCATCGGCTGTGGCTCCAATGCACACAGATATCTAAATATTATTCCTAGGTGAACAAGGCCTTGGTTTTAGCTTTCATCCAAGGGTATTTTTTTCTACAGTAGAGCACCTCTCATGGCTAAGCCATACGGGAGGAAGGAGGGCATGTACTGAACCATTAGTATTTGGACTCTAACCCAGCCTGACCCCTCATTGCTGGCTTAACAAGCCAGGGGTGCCAACCGCAGGTACACGACTGCTATCTGAGGGCCAAGGTGGCCCCAGTATCAACAGGGACTTACTGGCAATAATAAAGCTACCTCGGGTGAGACCCTGGAGAGTGATACTTAAAAGCATCATGGGGAGGCTGAAGCACAGCAGCAGCTTCAGGCTGTGCACAGAAAGTCAACTGGATGACAGTAGTGGTGGGGCTCAAGGACATGGCGTGAAACTCATGGGGTCACATAGGTCTGCACAGGACACAGCCTCACAGCTAGTGATAGGTGGGTGAGGTGGCTGCTCTGCTGTCACCCTTGGGCTGCTGTAATTGCCTTGATCATCAACTACATAGCACGCCACCGGGTCTTATTCACTGCGGTGAGCACAGAGGGATGCAGAGAGATAACCAAAGTCACCAGGGAATTCTGCAAAGAAATTGGCTTAAAGCTCGGAGGTATCTTTGCCTGGCTCTATCCCTACCAGAGTTGATCAGGGCTGGATACTCTTTCTGGGTGCTCAGCTGTCGTGGAGTTTCCTGGCTGCCATAGGAGCAAGATAGTCATCCCTTCCTCCCTCCTTAGCAAAATGGCATCACATTTGCTTGGCTCCACATTCTGGAAGAGTCTGTGGCTGCCTGCACAGAGTGAGCCCCGGCTCCGCTGGCAGCAGGGGGAATGGCTGGCACCTATCAAATTGCCACCTTACTCAATGCACAGCAACTGGCTGTATAAATGTTAATGCATACCATAAATAAATTAAGCTGCTTCTCCACTTACTGGCGTCTGTTCTGAACCTAGATGAAAGGCTGTGGGGGAGAAACCAGTGTGGCTCTGGCAGAAGCCAAGGCAAGAGCTGGAAGGAAGTGTTTCTGCATAGTGCTTCCCGCAGCGGGCTTCTGCCACCCCTTTCTGTGGTGACACCCAGGTGGACTTCTGCTGCTTTCATGGTTGATCAGACAGTGCTATCGCTCGAGATGGATTAGGCAGGGTAACCATGAGAAGCTGCATAGAGTTCAGGGCAGTTTAATGATCACAGTGGATTTCTCAGGAGGGAGGAGAATGGCTTTGCAGCGATGTTCAGAGCAGCCCATTTCTGTTTGGCCACTGTGTCTGTCCCTGCGGGGCTCAGCCGCTTTCCAGCACCCCTGGCCAACTCCTCAGGTATCTTTGCCTCTCACTGGAGAAACATGGTGCTGAGCAGCAGAAGGCTCCAAGGCATGATCACTTGACACTGCACACCCCTGTAACCCAAGACAGGCTTCGGCACTGAAACAGGACACGGGCCACTAACACAAAGAGAAGAGCTGTCCCCACCTGCCCGGTGTGGCCCTGGACAGGTATCATCTGCCTGAGTAGCTGCAGGGAGAGACTCCACCAATGCACCCATGGGACACCAGCAGCTGCTTGGCAAAGAACACAGGCCCTGGCTAGGCAGAATACACTGATGGCAGTAAGTTATGTTTTCTGGTCATGAACCAACCTTAGCCTGTATTAAAAACAGTGTGACCAGCAGGTCCAGGGAGGTGATCATCCTCCTGTACTTGGCACTGGTGAGGCCGCACCTCGAGTGCTGTGTTCAGTTCTGGGCCCCTCACTAGAAGAAGGATGTTGAGATTCTGGAGCGTGTTCAGAGAAGAGCCACAAGGATGGGGAGGGCTCTGGAGAACAAGCCTGATGAGCGGCTGAGGGAACTGGGCTTGTTTAGCCTGAAGAAGAGAAAGCTGAGGGGAGACCTC